>NC_133619.1:357348291-357651862 GCF_048593235.1 Sminthopsis crassicaudata | reverse complement strand
GAAAATAAAAGTGGTATAAATTTATCATCTGGTGAATTGGGAAGAACTTTTCAACCATCCCTAAACTTTTTCCTTTGTATATCTGGATAGTGGTTTTCACTTGCTAGATCTTACTTCCAGGAAGCTTTGTGGCAAAGTGGTTAAAGAACTAGGCATCGAATCAGGAAGACCTGAGTTGAAATGCAACCTCAAACATTTACTAGTTATATAACAATGGACACATAGTATTAACCATACATGGTTAATACTTACTCTCCATTTGCCTCAGTTTTCTTAACAGCAAAAAGTGGATCAAAATAGTACCTATCTTGTTTGTCAAATGTTTAGCACAATACCTTAGGCATATTGTAGGCAATTAATAAATGCTTCTTCCCCTCCCTTCATAAGAGAGGCCAACCCATGTTTCATAGCCTAATGGTTTCTGTGACATATTTTTATAAGCATTATGGCAGCATTATGAGAATATGATAGATTTTGTAACTTAGTTGACTTTCATTTGTAAACCTAATTCTTTGTGTGACATATGTTTCCCTGCTCACAGTTAAGATTGCTTTATTTACTGAATGCTTTTCCTACTATTATTCATCAGATAATACAAAAAGCATTAATCTAGAAAGCTCAACCCACAGCATAGTCTACTCTTATTTCCCTTGACTCTGTAAACAGTAATCAGAGTGCCATAACTGAATCTGAAATGTCTGAGGAATTCTGTCTATTCTGTGTGGGTCTTAATTGAGTTGTATGACTAGAGTGAAGTTCTCTGTGTATTTTTATGTGTAGAATATGCTCTTTTTCTGTCAATTTGTACAAAATTTCTTCATGAGTGCATTTTGAGTGCAATTTTTCTATATTTTTATTATAAAATTGGTAAGACCTAGATTTTATGACATCAAAATCAGACTCAAAGTTCCATTAAAATCTTACTAGGATTGATTAGATAGAACATAGTTAAGAATAAGAGGGGCAAATTATAGATACATTTTATCTGTTTTTCAATTTGAAGTATCTCCTTATTCCCCTTATGTTTGTCTAAATCTCATCCAGCCTTTAAGATTCAAATATAGAACCACTTCCTTCCCCCAAATTTTCCATATGATTTTGTCTTTCATGCCCTGTCCTCTGAACACAGTATGGATTTTATAATCACATCATATAACATTAGTCCTTTCTCTATTGTGAGACTAACTTTTTTCAGTATTGTAATAGAGATTATACCTTTTCTTTGCCACCCCTGTAGCAGACAATGCCTAATATCCTGTTCATATAAATATTTGAGTGAGTGATTTAAAAAATACATATATTATAAAATCCAATGTTTCTACTTTTGCAAATATAATACTGTGAATTATAATTTATACACACACACACACACACACACACACACACACATATATATATATATATATATATATATACATATAAATATATATATTTTTTTCCTTTGCTGAGGCAATGGAGTTAAGTGACTTGCCTAGGGTCACACAGCTAAGAAGCTTTAATGTCTGAGGTCAGCTTTGAACTCATATCTTCCTGACATCAGACTCTGTACTCTCAACTGTGCCATCTAACTGCTGCTCAGTCATACTTTTTAAAAGTATTTTGTTTTACATAAACGCTTATGTAATAAGCCTAGATGAAGTGTTGTGTACTGGGTAGCATGCTGATCTTGAATTTAAAAAGACCTGAGTTCAAATCCCATTTTTGATACACACTGGCTATGTAACTTTGTGTAAATCACTTAAGTCTGAATGTTATTATTTGTTCAGGCATTTTTCAGTTCTGCCCAATTCTTTTGTCTCCATTTTTTCCCCTTATGAATGCTGGAGTGATTTGCCATTTCCTGCTCCAAGTCATTTTATACATGAGGAAACTGAGGCAATTAGGATTAAGTGACTTGGCCAGGTTCATACAGCTAGTGAGTGTCTCAGGTTATATTTGAACTCAGGAAAATGCATTTACATGATTCAGTGGATAGAATATTGAGCTTGGAATTAAGAAGACTCATGTTCATGAATTCAAATTTGACCTTGGACACTTATTAGCTATGTAATCCTGAGCAAATCTCTTAACCTATTTGTCTCAGTTCCTCATATGTAAAATGAGCTAGAGAAACAAATATAGTCTAATATCTTTGTCAAGAAAATACTAATTGGTGTCAGGAAGAGTAAGACACAATAACAACAACAAAAACAAACAGCAGTCTTCCATTCCAGGCTGCCGGTGGTAATTTAACCACTGTATCACCAAGCTGCCCTTAACTCTGAGTGCCTCCAGAGGGAAAAAATAAACAAAAAAAAAAAAAAAAAAAAAAAAAAAAACAATCCATAAAACTTTTTTCTTAAAAAGTTAAGCTTCTATGCAATGATGTACCATGTTTTCATACTGGGATTATATTATACCAATGAAATCACAGCATAAGAATAAAGAAATAAATTTGTCTTTATGATATAATGTATATGTTGTAAATGTCAAAAAAAAGTTTGTTAGAAGGGAAACTAAACAATTTGGAATAAGACAGATTCAAATCTTGATTCTACTGTATAGAATGTAAGTGAATTTGAGCATATTGCTTAACTTTTTAAGGTCTCTTCTACTTCTTAGTCTCTTCTGCTTACTTAGAAAGCATAGAAAAACAAAATTTTTAATCATTGGATTTGCAAAATATGAACTCAAGTCTTAATTCTTCAACTATTCCACTAAACAAATTTCTGATATTGGGCAAGTGCTTTAATCCCTTCTTTGTAAATGTTAATAAATAAAACAAACACCTCCAAAGATTGTTTTCAGTGAGAAAAGCACTTTGTAAACTATAAAACATGATATAAATGTCACCTATTCTTTTCTTACTAAGTCACAAAACCCCATTACAAAGTTGCTTACTTTTTAAAAAAACTTTATATATAATGAGTTAAAACAAATTTTGGCTACTATTAAATAGTTATAAATTCTAAATTAATTCAGTTAAATAAATTGAACAAGTACACATTTAATGCTTACTGTATACATTCAAGGCACTATACTAGAATCTTTCTAGAGTTTATGTACACAAAGAGAAGTCTTGTGTAAATAATATTAAAGCCAAATTATAGTTTAATTATATATATGAAAAGGTGATACAGACATACTTCTTGCCTACTTGGACAATAGAGAGAAGTGGAAACATATTCTCCTCCAAATAGTCTGTTAGCTGTTCAAGAACCTGGATCATTTCTCAGGTGATTACATCATTCTTCATTGGCCCTAGGGGCCTAGCCAGGGGCTTAGTTTTTAATAGAGATATTAAGTGCTTAATGAATTAAATTAAACTGAATTTTGTTTCTATACCACTCTTTTTTCTAAATAAACTGGTAAAAATCCAAATTACTCAGTCTTTATTCTAGAACAGTGAAAACTCTGTTAGAGTGGTTTCCTTTCTATCTTTGTATATCCAGATGTTCAATAAATATGTTAAATTTAATTAAATATTTTGTGTTCAATAAATATGTTTGCTTAATCTATATATGAGGTATTAACTATTTAACTGTTTAAAATAAGAAACAAAAGGAAAATCAAATTTATGTGGAATGATTAAGGAGAATTGTTTCTCTTTTGGGCACTTTTCAACATGAAACTAGGGGCAAGGTAATACTAAGTTAACTGGGATTTTTTTTTCCTTGTAGACCTTTTCAGGAAACACTAATGCTGACAGTATTGTCCATCACAAATTCCTACACTCAGTGAAAGCCCGATTCATCCGATTTGTCCCTATGGAATGGAATCCAAACGGAAAGATAGGCATGAGGGTGGAGGCCTATGGATGCTCTTATAGTAAGTATTGATAACATTCTGTGACATATATACAAATGAAAGCTAACTAAGCAATCTGTCTCCAAGTTAGTCTTGATAATCCTTGAAATTCCCTATCATAACTATCATTTTAGTCACTTAATATTGGATTCTTATTCTTTCCTTCTTACATATAATCAGCTGTCAGGTTCTTTTGATTTTATCCCAATTCTTCTTTCTACTCTATCAAATAGCTACCTAATTAAGGTTTTTGTCAACTCTAATTCTAGTATTACAGTAACTTTTTAAATCTTCTTCCTATATCTAATATATGCTTAATATCACACTATATAGTTACAGATACTGCTTATTGAAATTAATTGATTCTGCAGTCTATCTCTCTATCTTTCTGTTTGTCTCTATATATCTTCCTCTGCTTCTCATCCCTTTCTCTTGTCTTATTTTTATGCTTGAAATGTTAGCGGCTAAACAACCTGTTGAAATGCAATTTTGACCAATAAGAAGGGAATAGAAACTATAGGAATCTTCAAGTTTCTTACAAAAAAAAAAAAAAAAAAAAAGCCTAGGATGGCAGTAGGTGGTGCAGTGGATGAATTACTAGTGGATATAGCACCAGCCCTGAAGTCAGGAGGATCTGAGTTCAAATCTAACCTTAGACATTTAACACTGCCTGGCTGTGTGACCCTGGGCAAGTCACTTAACCCCAATTGCCTCAGCAAAAAAAAAAAAGAAAAGAAAAAAAAAAGAAAGAAAAGCCTAGTACAATTTAATGTACAATGCAGAGTTTAAAAAAGGAAATTTCAAAAGGTTGATAAAAGATATGAAGAATCCAATGGTTTAAAATTTTACAGAGGAAATCAGCCTAAGGTAATAGGAAATTCTCAAATTAAATTATGAAGAAAAAAATAATTTCAATGATATTGAAAGTGAGGGACTAAAGAAATCTGTAGAAATATAACAAATTAATTGACAAAGTTAGTTGTTTAAAGAACATATAGAATATAGAAACAATGTCAGATAGCAGAAAAGGAATAAAAGAACATGACAGCACCCTGTGGGGATTATGTCAGGAGTGATAATGCTCAAAAAGATCTGAGGTTGATAATGGTTGTTAAGGACAAAAAAAAATTATATGTATGTGACTTTTAAGCTGTAATCAAGGAAAGAAATAATTTAAAATAATATAGTCAGTTATCAAGAGTGGATGAGAGAAAGATAGATAATAGATACAAAGAAAAAACTATTCAAATATTATTTTGTATATTTTCTTTACTAAAGACAATGATCTTTGAAGCTGGAAAGGACACTAAAAAAGCCTTGGAGCTATAATCTATGACGATTAAAGAAACAATTGGACAATACCTTAATAATTCCAAATCACATGACAATGACATGCTTTACACTGGTACTGAAAGATGTGGCACTGTAGTACAAATTGCTGAATATAAATGAGATTTTGGAAAACATGCTACATGAAAGAAAATACTGCCTCCCCTTGATTTTTGTTTTAATAACAAAATAACACAAAATTATGTGTTAAAGAGTTTGAGTTTGCTTCCTAACAAAAAGGTACGACATTTGTGAATATCTGAAAACTAAGTCAGTGATCACAGAGACTAGACTCTCATCCAGAATCATGTCATAAAAGGTTAACCTCATTTATTTTTGTGACATGATTACTAGCCTGATGTATCATGAGGATGTATAACTATAGTTTGTCTAAATTTCAAGACATCATCTGAAAAAGTCCCTCTATCCATAAAGATAAGAGACAGTGAAGTAGTTAGACAACAATTTAGGTAAATAGATTCAAAACTAGTTAAATAATATGATAATGAATTAGAATTAATTTAGAAAAGAAAAAAAAAAGTCTTAAGAGTAGAATCCCTCTGGAATATCTCAGAGTCTTTTGCTGTTTAACATCTTTATTAGTGACCTCATCCAACTATAATGTTTCTGAATTGCTTTGCCTCTAGTACAACTTCATGTTGAGTTGTTCTGGTCTTTACATGATTCCTAAGTTCATATTATTAATTCAATTTCTACTTTTTTTTAATATAGCACATCATGTACTAAGCTACTAAAGTCATTATTTTTTTGTTTGTTTCTACTGACATTGATGGTAAGAACAGATTGTTGGAATGCTTGAATATCTGCTTCATTTTATTAGTCTATTTATCTTCTTTCTATTTTCATCATAAATTTTCTTACACTGACTTAATTAGTTTAGTCTTATGGCAAACTTTCTGCAGTATCATTTTCCCTTTTACTAATTTTTTTCCTAATTTTGTGAGTTAATATTGCATATATTGTTTCTCACTTCTTTCACTATCATTTCCTAATGTTTTCTAATTCAAACAAGTTTTATGGCATCACTTTATTCCATTGATAAGGATCTCAACTATTTATTGGAAAACAGGGTGTCTGGATCCTTTTGGGCTATGACCTTTGTTTTTCATTGTTAAAATTCAGTTGAAAATGATGTGTATCCTATGTGCTTTTCATATTGATTTTTCATAAATTATAATGACCATATCATATTTATATATCAATTTGTACCAGGTACTGTACTAAGCACTTTACACTTATGATCTCATTTGATTTTATCACCTGGGAAAGAGATGTAATTAAGACAGATGAGAAAACTGATGCAAAAGAGGTTAAGTGACTTGTCCAGGATCACATAGCTAAGCATTTGAAGCTGGATTTCAAATCAGGACTTTATGACTTTAGGACCAGCACTATATCTACAATCCTTTTGCCCCTAAATTTTATTATTAATTTTGATCTTTAATTATCCAGTGGCCTGCATAATGAGTTTATTTGGAAATTACTCTCTTGTCAGAAATGATTTATTTCATGACCTTTAAATTATTTCATACATATAACATAACTTTATTTTGGTATTGTGCAATCCTCACCTTAACTAGCATTCTATGTCTTTCTTCTTGAAGAAATTCTTCATGTAATGACAGTGTTAGTATTCAGAAAGTCTTTGGTTTTTAGATTCCTAAATTGGAATCATACTTTCTTTTTTAATAGTATTTTATTTTTTCCCAACAAATGTGAAGATAGTTTTTAATATCAACTTTAATAAGATTTTGATTTTCATTTTTTTCTTTCTCTCTTCCTCTCTCCCTTTCCCTTCTCTAAGATGGCAAGCAATCTTATATAAGCCATATATATATACACACAATCATAGTAAATATATTTCTGCATTAGAAGTGTTGTAAAAGGAAAAACTATGGAAAAAAAGTGAAAATAGTATGCTTCAATCTGCATTGAGACTCCATAATTATTTCTCTAGATTTGGCCAACATTTTCTATCATAGGTATTTTGTAATTGTTTTAGATCATTGTATTGCAAAGAAGATTTAAGTCTATCAAAGTTAATGATCACACTGTATTACTGTTACTGTGTGTAGTGTTCTGCTCATTTCACTCATCATCATTTCATTTAAGTCATTCTGAAATCCATCTGCTCATTATGTCTATAACACAATAGTATTCCACTACATTCATTTTCCAATTCTTTGTCACCACAAAAAGAGATGCCATATTTTTATATGTGTGGGTCTTTTCCCCTTTTTAATGATCTCTTTTGGATACAGAGTTAGTAGTGGTATTAGTAGATCAAAGGATATGCACAGTTTTATACTCCTTTGGGCACAGTTCCAACTTGATCTCTAGAATGAGTGAATAATAAGTTCACAACTCAACCAACAGTGCATTAGTGTTCCACTTTTCCCATATCTCCTTCAATAGTTATCATTTTCTTTTTCTGCCATCTTAATTAATCATATAGGTATTAGGTGGTACTTTGAAGTGATATTTCATTTCCCTAATGAATTGTGACTTAAGAACATTTTTCATATGACTGTAGATGGCTTGTTCATATCCTTTGGCTATTTACCTGTTGGGAAATGATTTGTATTATCATAAATTTGACTCAGTTCTCTCTATATTTTTAAAATGAACTTTTATCAGAAACACTGGTAATAAAAATTGTTTCCCAGCTTTCTGTTCTCCTAATCTTGATGGCAGCCTTTATATTTTCAAATGTACTTCTTATCATCATCATTTATCTCTCCTCCCTCTGCCCCAACCTTCATATTTGAGACACAGAAATCTAGAAAATTTAGGTGACTTGCCTAAGGAAATACAAAGAAACAAATGGCAGCTCTGAAATCTGAAGTTAGGTACAATTCTGATCCCCGTTCCTTTTAAATATTTTTTATTTATTTGTTTTTGTTTAAATAGGGCCTTAAATCCAAGCCCTCATTTTGCTCTCTATGTGGCCTTGAAGAATCACTGCAATTCTCTGTACCTCAGTTTCTTGATCTGTAAAATGAAGAGGTTGTAAGATGATCTCTAAGGTCTTTTTTTTTAGTTCTAAGTCTTCTGATCCCAGGAATCCCATGTAGAATTCCTTCATTTGAATTTCCTTATACTTGAAGAGCTAATTAATTTTAAAAAGCATTATAAATTCTGATATGCTATAATGATCTGTCATGCTTCCCAATCTCATTAAGAATTATAGGCTTCATTTTATACTTCAGGTTACCTCTTCCTACACAGACCTGGTACTCCTATATGGTTAATTATTAACAAGTCCTGTCACTTGGAATTCATCAGCAGTGTTGTTAAAATCTCGTTCTGGTCTTCCACATAAATCTCCTGTCATTCTATGTTTCTAGTGTTTCTCTTTGTTGTTGTTCTCCTCATCGAGGGTCATTTGTCAAACATTGTTGAGGCCACAGTATCATAAATTCCATCCCTAGTGTGCTGAGGGCCATCTGGTCCTGTCACAGAAAACCAAAGAAAGTAGTTTATAGATATGCAAAAACTTGGATCCCTGAGTAACCATGTTGGGCATTATAAAAAGATGTGAAGATCTCTGTAAAGGCTTTGACCTTAGAAAATCATACTGTAGAGCTAAAAGAAATTGGGAAATGATATAGTTTAATATTATTCCATATTTTACAAATGAGAAGCCTGAAGCATATATATATATATATATATATATATATATATATATATATATATAATAGACATACATATATAATATGATTCATAGTATGATTTAATGGCAGAATATGAGATAAAATGCAAGTATTCATACTGTTTAAATAAATAAGCATAGTGTTAATTTAACTATATCACCCTGGTATGAATGTAGTAAAGTAATTTCCTAATTCTTTTCACTATAGGAGTAAAGGCATACAAACATGCCAACTCTCAATAACCCAAGTCTCACTTTCGGTTTAGTGGAATAAGAGTTTCCTTTCATCTGATTAGTTAATGCTCTGAAGAACCTAAGTATAGGAAACCAGATTAAATTGCAGTGCTAGGTAAAAATGAAAAAAAAAAAAATTCTACCATTCATTAATACATATGATGAGTTGTTTCCTGATCACTACCTGAGCTTACAATTCCCAATGTCCCTACACATGAAAAGAGAATAGTGAGATCAGTACTTTCCCCCATAATCATGTAAAGAAACGAGTAATTTTAAAAATAACAAATACTAATTTTATAACTGGCAAAATGAATATTGAAGCCAAACATCTTGTGTAGCAGTGACAATCTACAAGAAATGTCTTAGTATCATAGAGCTAGAAGGGAGAGGATCTCAAAAGACATCTAGCTCAAAGCCTTCATTTTCTGCAGCCAAATATAGAGAGTTCAGTGACTTTACCCAGTTGACACCAGGAATAAGTGGCTGAAGAAGGATACAAAGTATGTTGCGTGTTTTCAAGTTCAGTGTTCTTTCCACTACCTTTCCTTTGTCTTTATGCCTACATTTTGTTTTGAATTTATTAGTTTTCAAAACCTTTATTAAAGTTACTTATTATTTTTCCCCATGCACCACTTAGAACAAAGTTCCAAAGTAAAATTCACAACAAAGGATGTATGATTTGCTACAAATTAATGTTTTTATGCATAGGTATATTATTAATTAGTAGTCCTTATACGAAAATTGAATACTAATTCAGTAACTACCAGTTCTAATTTACTAATCAAAACATTTGTAATGATGTCAAACCAGTCAATGAGGTAAAAATATAAAAATTGAGTAATTTGGGATTAGAGACAGAAATATAACTATTGTTTAATGAAATGAAACACAAGACAGTAATAGTGAAAACAGGATGGATCTGAAGTGGAGATAAGGAGTGGGTCAAAAAGTATAACCCAACTAAGGAAATAGGAAGATACAGAATGAGATAACATCAATAAAAATATTTCCTTAGTTTAATATTAGGATTTGGAGAGAAATTGAAAATTGTAGTGCCAGAGAAACTGAGCAAGATAGAGATTAGAGAATATAGAATTTATTAAATGGAGAGATTTACTGGGACCAATGGATCCATAGTTGGTCCCAGGGCTGAACAAAACTATGTTCTCAAAGAATCCAGCACCAATGTCAGATACACAAAATTCTTTATAGGGTAACAAGAACAATGACATAATGGAGGAAGTACCTGGATGGGGATGACCTAATGGGGGGAGGCACCTAGGATGAGGATGACATAATGGGAGGTAATGGAGAGGCTCCTGATATTCTAAGAATGTCTAAAATGGATAAAGACCTTTATCCCATCAAACATTAAGAGGGAATGAAAGGTCTAAGATATAAAATCTTTATCCTAACATTAAGAGGGCATGGTTATAACCTGAAGCAGAGTAACTGAATAGGACAATTAGGGAAACTGGGTCAGGACTTTAAAAGAGAAAGGTGGCACAACAAAATGTTGATTCAGATTTGGAATTCTCTTGAGGAATGAAGGAGAATAAACTAGATGCCAGTATACATAATTTTTTTTGGATGGAAGATTTGAACTGAGTAGACTTAGAAAGAGGTTGTAGAATGATAGAAGTAAAGGAAGATTCTGCACTTGACATTCAGGAGCAATGAATATTCAGACTTCCCTCCAAAGCCAGTATCTCAAGGGATGTGATTGAAGCTCTCAGTGATGTCAAGTGAGAATGTGTTAGAAACAATTCTTTATCAATGTCCCCTTTAAGGTAAAAATGAATGTCTGAGCTAAATCAGCAAGCTAATGTGTGAAGAGGGGAAGAACAATTAACAACTTCATTTATGCTTGGGTTTGTAGATCTATTTTTAAGAAAAGTTTTTTTACTTTGATGATTATTACACGTGTGATTGAAAGTGTTGACTACCTACTACCCTGCTATGCAATATAAAATTTCAAATTTATTTGTACAAATTTTTAAAATCTATTAATCAAGGAAGAGGAAAGCTATGATTTATCAACATTAAAAACCATAAAAAAACAACAAAAAAGTATCTTATTGTTGTGCCACAGTTCCCTTTTATTGTCCTGATTCAGTTTCTTTAATTGTCCTGACTCAGTTTCACTAAATTGATCTGCCTCAGTTCCTAATTGTTCTGTTCAATCCTATAACACCACCCTTCCTTCTTAATCATCAGAATATTTGATAAGATAAAGATCTTATATCTTAGACATCATTAGAATATCAGGTGCCTCTTCCCATCCCAATTAATTAGAATATCAGGTTCCTCCCTCCATTATGTCATCCCCATCTCAGGTGCCTCCCCCATTATGTCATAGTTCTTGTTATCCTATAAAAGAATCTTTGTATCTCACATTCATAACTGGATTCTTGGAGACAATAATCTCATTCAGCCCTGGGACCAAACCAAGGATCCATTTGGTCCCAGTAAATCCCTCCCTTTCAAATAAAATATTTAAAACTCTTTAATTTCTATCTTGCTTCAGTATCTCTGGCATTACATTATAAGGAAGTCTTGAATTAGAATTTATTTTTCCTCTTTTTCCCCTTCTGTTATTCTCTCTCTCTTCTCATTCCCATCCCCAGTCTCTTTTCTTCTGATTTTCTACTAATGTTAGAAATAGAAGTTTTTTTTAGAAAAATTACTGTTCTTAGGAGATTTCTAGGATATATTTAAAATTTTTTGTGGTTTGGATAGTTCATATATAGTCATAGTGAGTTTATGATCAGATAAAGGGTATGTGGTTGAACTTGTTGGAGACTATCCACAGCTAAGCTGCACTTGGAAATCTTTGAGATTTGGAGATTGCTAATTAAAAACTCAGATTCTTCTCTGAAAATTTATGGTGTGAATAGCAATTGTTTTTCTTCTACAATAAGATAATTTCAACATGTAATCTTGATGTAATAGGGCTCTGTGTTCTCCTGACCTTTGGGGAAGTAGTCCTGGTTTGGAAAAACCTTGAATCTCAACCCCTCCCAGCCACTGGGAGCATCCTCACCTTTCTACATGGCTCCTATGGGAAACTCCCATCTCTAATTGATCTGAAAATCACTTTGGCCTGGGAAATAATCATCACTTTTATTGATTTGGAAATTAGCCCCTCAATCACTCCCTAGCCCCAAACCATAGAAGGCTAAATAAAATCAAAACTCTGCATCCCAATCTTTGCTGTCTTCCTAATTAGGAAGGGGCCCACTGAGAGAAAGAGCTTCTCAGTGAAAATAAAACCATTTTTTCCAAACCTTCCTTGGAGACTGCAACAGCAAATTCTCTCGCTAAACCTGCAACAAGGGTTTGGGGACCCCCATCGCTGTTAGGGTATCTCACCCCTCAACAATCTTATTGAAATATCATGTTTCCTGTGAATGGGCAGTGTGTCCAACTGGGACTAATTGTCTCAGGGCAAATCAATCCCTTCTCTTGTCAGTTCTAAGTACTGGATGACTTAGATATGAGAAAAAAGACTTGGTGTCATCTGGTGCCCAAACATGAGATTTTTTCAGTTCACTTGGGGATTTCAGTTTTGCATCTTTTATTCAGTAAGGCCCCTTTTTAGCTGGCTTGTTGACAAGCTACTAACATCCATCAGACTTTCCTGGCTGTGCCTGCATAACTCTGTCTTGCTCAAAAAACAAGCAGTGACAGCCAGGTCAGCAATTATAGGGCCCAATGGGGAAAAGACCATTTCTAGCAATTTTTAGTCCTTCTCAAATAGAAGAAAAACCACTTCTTTGCTCCTGCTATTTCAGTAGGAGAAACTGTTGATAATACCTTCATGAATCACATTGTATAAAACTAGTCTGTAGGCATCTAGACAAGAAATCAGTCTCACTGTCTCATCTGTTTTCTAGGGCAAATCATCATAAATGTTATATATTTACAAATATATTTACAAAATGACCTAGCAATAAAATTCCCAGAATCAATTTAGAGGAAAGGAGGGAAAGAAAGCAAAGCAAGGAGAGGAGAAACATGTGGGAAGATGGAAAGGAAGGTAGGAAAGAGAAGAAAAGGAGAGACAGAGAAAGAGACAGAGAGAGAGAGATGAGAGATCAGAATTGTACTATCATGTAATTGTACAAGATCATCAGCAAGGCATTTCATTTCTTTAGAGTTAGAGACTATCCACTGATATGCATGCATGTACATTTAGTTAGGAAAACTATGTTATAAAAAGAAATTTAAATATTGACTATATTATCTGAGGCAAGTCACTTCACTCTTAACCTTGATTTTATCTTCTGTAAATGGGGATAATAATGACACTTCACACAATTGTTGTGAAGATCAGTTGAGGAAGATGATAGTACTTTGCAAACTTTAGTATACTAATGAATTGTCATTAGCATATTTTTTCCTTTTGTAAAATGATTGATTTTATTTAGATTACTTCTAAGAATACTTCTTGCTTTAAATCTATGATCTTATGATCCTATAAGTTGTCCATTTTTCTAGGAAGCAAATAATAATTAACTGTGCTCTGGATCATTACTATGATATATAGAATGAATAGTCTGTATAAATTGGTATAGGTGACTTTCAAAATAGGATCAAGATTAAGGCAGATAAATCAGGTAGACAAGAGGATGAGTTTAGGGAATTTTATCACCAGGATCCAGGATTTTTTGAGTACTTATTTAATTATATTCAGGAAGGATTTGGGGTCCAGGAGGTCAAAGAATATAAGAAAATGGCATTTACAAACAGCTGATACAAAAATTGACCACTGATGAATATTGTTTGCCTTTGTTTACTCCCTGCCCCTTCAAATATTGCATACTTATATGTCATATGGTTCACAGAAAATAAGGAAGGAAAGAAACCTGCAAATAAAATTTGTCTCTATTAGAAGGTCCTGAAATTATTGGGAAATCCTTATGTATTTTAATGAAATGATTATATTGCTTATACACATTACACATTATGCTTTCATGATGTCTACTTCTAATTTTTTTTCTATAAGCCCATAACTACCTTTTCTTTCCGCATAGAGGTATTTGTTATTTTTATTTTTTTTAGTATTTTTATTATTTTTTATGCTAAAAAAAATTCAACAGAATAGGAGTATCACCTTTTGATTACATTGCTGAATACTATTTAATGGTTTATTTTAGCTCATCCCTAAGACAGTAATGGAAAAATCCAACATCCTCAGTTGGAAAGTCTATAGTTAAAGCTTTAAGAACTTGGCATCTTATTCTTCTTAAAAAAAGACAGTGTTCAATTAAAACAGTGGAAATCAAAGATTTAGAATTCTTAGAAACTGAAAATTTTATAAATGGAATGAGTTACAGACAACAACATTGACCAAGAGAATGTTAGCAGCCCAAATTCATATAATTAGTGGAGTTACAGTGCTAAAACCCATATTTTAAGATTCTCAGTTATCATAATCTAATAAATTTTCCATTAAGACAAAACAACTGAGCAACAAAATGGCACAGTGATAGGGAACCAACCCTGGAGTTAAGAGTACCTGAGTTCAAGACTGGCCTCTCTTTCTATGTGAACCTAAGCAAGTCACTTAACCTTGATTGCTTTCCCCTTCCAATCTAAAAACAAACAACAACAAAGACAAAACAATTAATTATACAATTAGAAGTAAAATAGGAAAGAAATGTGAATTATGTATGTGGGCTTATATGGCATGGTGGGTAAATAGCATCATTTTCAGGAGTATTTGGATTCAAGTCCTGTCCCTCATGTCTTGTCTGATTACCTTAGGCAAAAAATCCTAATGCCCTGCAAGAGAACTTGACAATCTGCTTTACCCACCACACTTTAGTAGTGCCTTCCCTCTGAGATTAACTCCTATTTCTACTATATATGCTTATATGGACATAGTTTGCATGTTGCTTCCCACATAAGAATGTGAAGTCCTTGAGAGCTTTTATTTGTAACTTTAACACTTAAAACAGTGTCTGACACAGTAGTCATTTAAATGAATGTTTATAGATAATGCTAATACTGATGATGATACCCTAGGCAATATTTTAGGTCTCTGCTTTGCAAAACCATTTGTGATCTGTGCTGATAGAGGAAATTTCAATTCTAATTTAATTGCATTAATTTATTACTCAAATAGTACTATCATGGACAAGTCACTTAAGACTCTCTCCATCTTTCTGTCTGTCTTTCGGTCTTTCTCTTTTTTTCTCAATATAAATATATAGATCTCATTATATATATGTCTTTGTATATTCATGTATATACATATTTTACAAACATATACACACATGAGTATGAGTCCTAGTGACAACTTTCTTAACATTTGCCCACTCTTTTCTCTCTGTCCTTTGCTTTCATAGGCAAATTTTTGTTAAGAGAAGCTCCCTCCTGAAGTGTCACCATAATCACTACAAAACTTGATTTTGATTTCTACAACTGGTTTCTTTGAAATAAAATTCCTTCATGATCTAAAATCGAAATTCAGTGTCAAGTACAACAAAACAGTTACCCTCATTGCAAATAATAAAAAAAAAAAAGAAGTCTCTTCCCTCAGAGCAGGGGCATTTATAAATATTGCCCATTATTTTTATCAGATGGTATACATTGAATATTTTTCAATAGACACTGTCTTTAAATATCCTTATTATTGTCTGTTTCCAGTTAAAATTAAAACTTCAATTTTTTTTTTGTCTCAGTTTGCATTTTTCTCCTTTTCTGTCTCTGTTTCTGTCTTTCTTTGTAACTCTTCCTCCAACCCATCCCCTTTCAATCTTCTTCTTTCTCATTCTTTACTTCTCTCAACCCTCTTTTCCTTTGTTTCTTCATCTGTGAAATGGCTAATGAATTTCTATGTGGCTTAATTAATGTTATAAAGGTCCCATGATGCTTGGCTGAACTTTCCTCATCAGCAAAGTATTACTATCATTGGATCATGGTAGTATTTAAAGGATTAAATTAATTTCTTCTGCAGGTTAATTTAGCACTTACCAAAGGTAATCTGTTAAATCTCTACATTAATGAGCACATGGATGATATAGAATTTAATCTCAAAATGGGGTATAAGACTCTTGAAAATGTTCGGTGTTTTGTTGTTGTTGTTGTTGTTGTTGTTTATTCTCTCTAAAGTTCAGATGACCAACTGAGCTTATTTCCACTCTACAATGGAATTTCAAACCTCCATTAAAGTCTAAAGTCTTATTACTAAAGTCTCATGATATCATGAAGATGGGCCTGGTTTTCAAAACCTTTGACAGTTGGTGGTAGTTCTAGCAGACCTTACTAAGCTGGGAGATCTTTGAGCATGTGCCTGAAAATTTTCATATGCCTTCCCATCTGAGATTACCTTCTATCTATTCTATAAATATCATATATGTGCATTTTAATTCCTCTGCTCTTTCAGGGCATAGATTTTTTTTTTTCTCTTTGATTTGTATCCCTAGTACTAGACTAGTACTAGGAACATAGTCAATTACTTAACAAATGTTTATTGACTGACTGATTATTTTCTCCAGACATGCTGAGTTATACACTAGACTTTATCCTCAACAGATTGGCTAGCAGATGATGATTTTTTAAAAGCCATTATAGGTCATGGAACTATTATGGCTGGGATTTTTAACCTATACTATGCAATCCTCTTTGCCAGTCCAGTAAAGCCAATCTCAGAATAATGTTCTTAATTCTAATATAAAATACATAGGATTGCAGAGAAAACCATTTGAAATAAAGCAATAAAATATTTTAGAAAGTCAAGTTAAGATGTCTTATATTGTCAGGCAGGAACTGGGATCTTCAATCTGTTGAGTGGTACAAGTTTTTGAATTATGGAATTTCAAAACAAACTGTTCATGATTACCATCAAAATATAGTCCAGTTCCAATTTCTACAATGAACACAATTAAATAAAGAATATGATCTGAAGTCATGCTATCATGAGAATAAGGAACTCCTGCATGAAAAAAAAAAAAAAAAAAAAAAAAAAAAACTTTTTTCTATTCTAGTATGTGCCCTTTTTTACAACTTACAATCTAGTGAGTTACATAGAACACTAAGTTAAGTGACTTGTCTATGATCACAGAACTATATTAGGTAGGGCTCTCAATCCACTATGCCATACTATCTCCCATATAAATAGAAGAGTCATAATAAGGGACTCTGATGTTTCTAGTTTAAATAATCCCATAGTTCCTTGTGATAGAACTTCAACTGATGACTTTTGAGTAGAGCATCTGAAAGTCTCTACTTAAGGTACCAATATATCCACCAGGTAGTGGAATACCTAGTTATCATACATATTGTTAATTAAATTGGCCAACTTTTTACTTATAGGGTACTAAGGAAGAAGAGCGCTTATCAAAGGGATTTAAATTCATGGGACTGAGATAATTACCAGTAGGAGGAGAGAAAGAGCAAAGTTATACTGATAGAGTGTATTTTAATTTCAGAAATTTTAAAAGATTTTATCTCATTTAATTCTTTAGCAACCCTATGAGCAAAACAAATTTTAGATGCTATTCTATTTTACCAATGAGGAAATTATAGATAAAAGAAGTTAAGATTCTTTTCTAAGTTAACTTACCTAGTTACCTGTGAGCCTACTATAAAAAGCAACTCAATTTAACAAGTATTTACCAGCCACTCAATAAGTGCAATATCTTATAGAAGACTTATCTTCTATAAGATTTAATTAAATAAGATGAATTCCATGTTTTAAAAAACACAATGTTGAATGTAAGATGAGTTATATATAAGAATAACCATAATATAAATTATGTTATGAATATATAAACTAAAAAAGTAACATTAACTTCAGTGCTTTTCTATTTCTCTAATATCACATATAAATTTCTCTTTTGTTCCATTTAAAACCCTACCCAGTCTGGTTCCAATCTATATTTTCAGTCTTTTTATATATTCCTCATAGAATCATAGATTTAGATTTGGAAAAGACCATGGAAGTCATCAGAACAAGTCTTCTCCTTTTCTATAATGAATGAGAGTTAAAGTTGTGCCCACCATCATACATTGAGTAAATTAATGAGAAAGGCTTTGAATACTTGTCCTTTAATCTCTAAATCCACCACTCTTCACAGTACATGGAAGTTTTTTATATTTATATGTTTTATCCAAACTGATTTTCTTATTTTTCCTTAGATATTGTATTAGATTCCTATCTCTATATCCTTGTTGCATGGAATTCACTTCCTCTTCTCCCACTCCAGCTCCAACTTTTCTTCAAAGCTCAATTCAAGTGACTCTTTCTACAAGACTCTTGCTGAGTTCTCAAGCTTCTAGTCCCTCTCCTGTCAAAATACCTTGCATTTATTTTGTATATATTTTCAACATACTTAAATATCACCTCCCCCAGTAGAATACAAATTCTTTGGAGTAGCTTATTATTACTTGTACTTTGTCCTTGAAGAGGTCAAAAGCCTCAAAACTGGACTCTGCTGTTCACTAATTATGAGAAGTTGGGCAAGTCAACTATGTGACTCCAGAAATTTCTAAACTAAACAATTGAGTCATAGATAGATTGGATAATAATTGGTGGAGAGAGTACACTTACTAGGAGTTTTTCTAAGCTCTCTGAAATCCAGATGACTTTTCTTTTAATAATGATTTCAGCAATTAATGGATCCAAGACAATCCCTAAGGATTTATGATGAAAAATGCTTTCTGGTTCTAGGGAAATAACTGATAGAAGTTCACAGCAGTTTTTCTTATTGTTGATTTGTCTGTGTTTCCTTCAAAATATGACTATCATGGACATATGTTTTGCATGACTCCACTTGAATAAAATTAACGGAAGTAGGAAAGGCAGAAGAAAAGAATTTGGAACTCAAAATTTATAAAAAAGAACATTAAAATTGTTTTTACGTGTCATTGAGGAATATTTTTAAAAAGAATCATAAGATTCACAAAGACTATTTAACAATCTGCTTATACTTATAATAGTATGTACACAGACCAATAATTTTAATTTGCCCTGTGAAGGACTGCATTTTCTGGTATTTCTGCTAACACTAGCTTTCCTTAAAATTATGATACACAAAGTACAATTATTTAAAGCTAAATTTGAGGAAATGAAGATCCTTCTAGGTTCACATTTCTACTCAGATTTTCTTATAAATTTGAAGGACTTTAGAAGATCTATGTTCAGTTTTTGCTAGTTGATGAATCACACCCATCCTTTAGTTTAGTAGCTACCAATGCTACAAACAAAAGCCTACAGAGTATGTTTGAGTATTTATACAAATACTGTCAATTGATACTTAAATAAACAAAGGATCATTTATCATGTTTTTGTTATTTGTCCAGCACTATTCTAAAAATAGGGTTTATAAATACTAAATACTAAAAGTAAGATAGTCTGTATCTTCAAGAAATTTACATTTTATTAAGAAATGAGGAGTCTATAGTGTAATGATAGGGTAAAAGTGTTTTGGGATTTCTAGTTAGAACCTTTGAATTTATTGTCAACTAAAAAAAATATATGGCCATATTTGATTTCTCTTCTTCTTTTCTCTCTCACTCCTCCTTCAGAATCGGATATTGCTGATTTTGATGGCAGAAGCTCCCTCCTATACAGATTCAATCAGAAGTTGATGAGTACTTTTAAAGATGTGATTTCGTTGAAGTTCAAGAGCATGCAAGGAGATGGGGTCTTGTTCCATGGAGAAGGCCAGCATGGAGATTACATTACACTTGAGCTCCAGAAGGGGAAACTCTCCTTACATGTCAATTTGGGTAAGATTTATCATTTCTGTCCTTCTTCAAATGAGATGATAATGAAAGCTAGAACATTCAACTTTGATCTTACAATGCTTCTTTGATGGAAGCAATTAGAATGTAGCATAAATTATCCCCTTTTTGAGAATACACCACTTTGAGAACTGTTTAACCAATTTTGTGAAGGAAGTTCAAGTT
Source organism: Sminthopsis crassicaudata (assembly GCF_048593235.1). Taxonomy (NCBI): domain Eukaryota; kingdom Metazoa; phylum Chordata; class Mammalia; order Dasyuromorphia; family Dasyuridae; genus Sminthopsis; species Sminthopsis crassicaudata. The sequence goes on along the minus strand of NC_133619.1, from coordinate 357,631,917 downwards.
GAACAAATAGAAACATAAAAATTGATAACATAAGAATAATCAAATGTATACAATATTCCCTGTCCCCCAGTTTCTTATAAAAAGTCATATTAAAGATATAAAAATATATCCACTATATCTTGACTCTCATTAAATATCATGTTGTATATATTTTAAATGAATATCTTAAAAAATCAGACTGGATTGTGATAAAGACAATTTCTTTAACTTAAAAAAAATTTGATTATATTTGGTGTGGGGCTAGGGAGGTAGGGTCTAGTGTTTGTGTAAATGTTATGTACATGTATGAAGTGGGATTTTATTTACCCTTTATTTTTCAAATTTTTTTCCAATAAGTAAGAGAAAAATATATTTGTGTATATGTATATATGTGGGTGTTTGCATGTTTTTATGATTGTTAAAAGTATATTAGCTAGGTTAAAGCAAGACTATCATTACCAACAATAAGTGTGTTTGCTTAGCTTTCAACTCACAGATATTAGGGCTTTTTTCCCTCAGTCCTTATGCATTCATTGTATGCCTTTATTGTATTCCTCTAATTGAACCCCCAAGTTGGGTGGCTCATGACTCAGCCTTTCCATAGGATCAAAGATTCTTTTGAAGGAAAGGAAAAAGCACCATATATCTTTGTAGCACACAGAAAACAGAGTTCATAGGAATGGAAAATATAGCTCATTGGTGGAGGAAGAAACCTGAAAAGTAGCCAAACTGCAGAGGAAAAATAAGTCACAGTTTGTCATGAACATGATCCACCCCCCTCATATTTAGTATTTCATTAAAATGATAGGATGGAAATTTTGCTTTAAAAATAGATATTGTGAAGATGGTGAAATTAAAAAATGACAGAGAAAAGTTTCATTTTCTGGAAAACATTACATGAAAGACAAACACATATAAGGCAAAAAAAATCTGTGCCCAACAAGGAAGATATTAGGGTGTTATTTAATATCAATTGGTTCTAAAGTCAGATAAAATCAATCTAACTTGAGGCTTCCTTATGAACCACAACTAAGACAGAACAAGAATTTTAAGGGCATTATGGAATTCTCTCAGTAGGTTGAAACAATGGATTATATCATTAAATTTGTTAGATTAAATATTTATAAAAATTAAAAACCTCATGGCTTATTCACTAATTGGCCATAATTACTAGTTAAAACTTTGCATCTCTGAGAATCTTTCTAATATCATTTCATGGCTACTATTGGTGCTCATTCATTCTGATTACTTAATCTTAACCAATAAATAAATCAATTAATCTCATCTGTCTGAAAACATTTGGAGAGATTAAAGGAGTCGTTTTTCTTTTCTTCTGTTCACTATATACCTACCACATACTAGGGTAGTATATAGTATTTCATCAGTGAAGACTTGCTGATTGAATAAATAATTAATATTGTTCACACTAACAAACTAAGCATATTACAAGGTATAGCATATATGTAGATTTCTCATCTCTGATAAATGAAATTAAATTTGTCCATTTTACTTTTCTATAGTTTAATCATTTGTATGTATTTCCCAGAATAGTGATAAAAAGAACACTAGACTTGGTGTTCTCACCTGCAAAGTGAAGTAGGGTTTCCTAAATTAACATTGGGGCTCTTTCTTACTCTCATTTTATGATCCTATGAATATTTTTATGTCATGAAAAGAAAGTAAACTTTATAATTTTTTCTTTTAAGAGCTTTTTTATTTTTAAAATACATGGAATAATAGTTTTTAACATTCACCCTCGCAAAACCTTGTGTTTCAATTTTTTTTTCTCTCCCTTCCTCCCACTCCCCTCCCTTAGACAGCAAGTAATCTAATATAAACAGAAATTCTTCTAAACATATTTCTATATTTATCATGCTACACAAGACAAATCAGATCAAAAAGGGAAAAAATGCGAAAGAAAAAAAAAGTAACAAGCAACAATAAAAAAGGTGAAAATACTATGTTGGATCTCAAACTGTCTATTCCTCTTTCTAGAGGTAGATGGCTCTCTCCATCACAAGTCTATTGTGAACCTGAATCATCTCATTGTTGAAAAGAGTCAAGTCCATCACATTTGATCACCACATAATTTTTTGTTCTGTAGCCTTTTATTTTCAAAAGATATGCAAAGATATTTTTCAACATTCATCCTTGCAAAATCTTATTCCAATTTTTTTCCCCATCTTCCCCCACAAATTCCCCAAGACAGCAAGTCATCCTGCTGAATCCATCTGAAATAATCCTGTTGACCATTTTTATAGAACAATAATATTGGTTAACATTCATATACTATAACTTATTCAGCCATTTCCCAGCTGATGGACAATCACTCAGTCTTCAGGTCCTTGTCACTAAAAAAAAAAAAAAAAAAAAAAAAAAAAAAAAAAAATGGTTGCTACAAACATTTTTGCATATGTGGGTCTTTTTTTCCTTTTTTATAATCTTGGGATATAGGCACAGTAGAGACACTATTGGATCAAAGGGTATGTATAATTTGATGCCCCTTTGAGCATAGTTACAAATTGCTCTCCAGAATGATTGGTTCACTTCACAATTGGGAAATGGCTTGTATTCTTATAAATCTGAGTAAATTCTCTACATATTTTAGAAATGAGGCCTTTATCAGAAGTTTTGGATGTAAAGATTTTTCCCAGTTTTCTATTTCCCTTCTAATCTTGTCTGCATTGGTTTTGGTCTGTACAAAGCCTTTTTAATTTCATACAATAAAAAAATATATATATTCATTTTGCATTTCATACTGTACTCTAGTTCTTTTTTTTTTGGTCTTCTCCACAGATCTGAGAGGCAGACTATCATTTGTTCTTCTAATTTGCTTATGGTATCACTCTTTATGTCTAAATTATGATCCCTATTTTGACCTTATTGTGGTATAGGGTATTAGATGTTTTTCAATGCACAGTTTCTGCCATATTATTTTCCAATTTTCCCAGCAATTTGTCAAAAAGTGAGTACTTATCCCAGAAGCTAGGGTCTTTGGATTTCTCAAACACCGGATTACTGTACTTTTGTATTTGTGAATCTCCCCTATTACTTAGCCAGTACCAAATGGTTTTGATTTCTGGTGTTTATAAGATAGTTTTAGGTCTCATACAATAGGCCACCTTCATTTGCATTTTTTCATTATTTCCCTTGAAATTGTTGACCTTTTTTCTTTCTGATGAACTTTGTTATTATTTTTCCTAGCTTTGTAAAATAACTTTTTGGGGTTTTGATTTGTTTGACACTAAATAAGTAGAATACTTTAGGTACAAAGGTCATTATTAGTATTTCAGCTTGGCCTACCTTTGGGCACTTGGTATTCTTCCATTTGATTAGATCTGACTTTGTATAGAAAGTGTTTTATACTTCTGTTCATATAGTTCCTGCTGTTGTCTTGGCAGATAGGCTCCAAAATATTTTATATTATCTATAGTTATTTTAAGTGGAATTTCTCTATATGTCATGCTGCTGGACTTTGTTGGTAATGTATAGATATAGACATGCTGATAATTTATATGGATTTATTTTGTATTCTGGAACTTTGCTGAAGTTGTGAATTGTTTCTAGAAGTTTTTTAGTTGATTCTTTAGAATTCTCTAAGTATACCATTATATCATCTGAAAACTGATAATTTGGTTTATTCATTATCTACTCATTCCTTTAATTTATTTTTCTTCTATTATTGCTAAAGCTAACATTTCTAATACAATATTAAATAGTAATAGAGATAGTAGGCAATCCTGTTTCACCTCTGTTCTTATTGGGATTGGTTTTTAGTTTATCCCTATTTCATATGATGCTTGCTGATGATTTTAGATAGATGCAAATGATTGTTTTAAGGAAAAATCCATTTCTTCCTATGTTCTCTAGTGTTTTACTAGGAATGAATATCAGAGTTTGTCAAATGCTTTTATTGAATCTATTGAGATGATCATGAGTTTCATTAGTTTGGCTATTGATACAGTCAATTATGGTAATAGTTTCCTAATATTTAAATAGCTCTGCATTTCTGCACTTTTTATTTGCATAAATTTATTTGGTCATGGAATATTATCCTGGGAATAACTTTCTGGAATCTCTTTGCTAATGTTTTATTTAAAATTTTTTGCATCAATATTCATTAGAAAAGTTGGTCTATAATTTTCTTTTTCTGTTTTGACCTCATGTGGTTTAGGTATCTGCACCATATTTGTGTCATAAAAGAAATTTGGTAGGACACATTTTTTTCCTATTTTTCCAAATAGTTTGCATTATATTGGAATTTATTGTTCTTTAAATGTTTGGTAGAATTCACATGTAAATCTATTTGGTTCTGGAGATTTTTTCTTAGGGAGTTGATTAATAATTTGTTCTGTTTCTTTTTCTAAAATGAGGCTTTATAAGTAATTTATTTCCTCCTCTGTTAATCTGGACAAGCTATATTTTATAAGTATTTATTTCATTTAGATTATCAGATTTATTGGTATATAATTGAACAAAATAGATACTAATTATTGCTCTAATTTCCTCTTCAATGGGAAGAGTTTACCCTTTTTATATCTGATACTAGCAAGTGCTTTTCTTCTTTTCCCTTTTCTGATCAAATTAACTAAAGATTTTTCTATTTTGTTGTTTTTTTCATAAAACTAATTCTTAATTTTATTAATTAGTTCAATATTTTTCTTACCTTAAATTTTATTATTTCTTTTATTTTCAGACTTTTAAATTTGATATGTATTTGGTTATTTTTTAATGTGTTATTTTTCTAGCTTTTTTGTTGCATGCCCAGTTCACTGATCTTGGCTTTATGTAGTTCATTCAAGCAAGCATCTAAAGATATAAAATTTTACCTAAGAACTGCTTTAGCTGCATCCCATAAATTTTGATATACTTTCTCATTATTGTCATTCTTGGATGAAATTATCAATTTTTTTCTATGATTGGTTGTTTGTATTTTAGAGCTAGATTATTCAGCTTCCTTAATTTTAGTTTTTGGTTTACTTTTCTGTTCAACTCTATTTCATCAGAAATAAATGAAAATCCCCTATTTCATTGAATGGCCATCTTTCTCCCAAAAGATAATGCTTAATTTTGCTTGATAATTGATTCTTGGCTGCAGTCCAAGTTCCTTTGTACTCTAGAATATATATTCCAGACCTTTTGATCCTTCAAAGTGAAAACCTACTAGGTCCTGTGTAATCCTGATTATGGCTTTTCAATATTTGAATTGTTTCTTTCTGTTGTTTGCAGTATTTTCTCCTTTATCTAATAATTCTGAAATTTAGCTATAATATCCTATGGTCTTTTCATTTTGGGGTTTCTGTCCGGAGGTGATCATTGGATTCTTTCAATGGCTATTTTACCCTCTGATTCTTGGACACCAGGGCAGTTTTCCAGGATGATTTCTTGAAAGATATTGTCTAGGTTCTTTTTCTCATGTGATTTTTAGGTAGTTGATTAATTCTTAGATTGTCTTCTTTGGATCCATTTTTCAGGTCAGTTGTCTGATGTATTTTACATTTTCTTGCATTTTTTCAATTTTTTTTTTGTTTTATTTGACTTATTTTTGATGTATCATTGAATCATTCATTCCATTTGTTCACTTCTAATGTTTAGTGAATTATTTTCTTCAATTAGTGTTTTAAAATCTTTTGCATTTTGCCAGTTAAACTTTTAAATGAGTTGTTTTGTTCATTTAATTTTTTTTCTATTTCACAAATTCTGCTTTCCAAAAAAATTGTTTTCTTTTTCGATTTCACCTAAACTATTCTTAAAGATTGATTTTTCTTTAGATCATTTCTGTGATCTGAAGCTTTATTAGAGTTTTCATTTCCTTTCCCCATTTTCCCATTCTCTTTTAAGATCCTTTTGGAATTCTTCCAGGAGAGCCTTGTGAGATGGAGACCAACTCATATCATCCTTTGAGACTTCATTTGGAGACATTTTGCATTCAGTTTCCTCTGGGTTTGAAGTCTGTTGTTTCTTGTCTCCATAAAATCTATCAATCATCAGAGCTCTTTTTGCTTTTTTTTGCTAATTTTGAAAGGTTGCTATCTGTTCTTAGGACAAAGAGGAGATTCTCCCAAGCTTCCTCTATAGAATGCAGTGGATTTATGTTGCCCTGGGACTGTTGCTGGCAGCTTTCTTCTCATGCTTGGCGAGCATGGCCAACTCCTACTTGTTATGTTAGGGTTCAGAAGCTCACTATTTCCCTTCTATAGTTCTGTTGGAGGTCTCAAGCTAGTTTGCTGATCTACTGACTTCTGAAACAGTGTAGCAAATGCTGCTGCAATTTGCCTAAGAGTCTTTCACTGCATTCCCCCTGAACACAGAGGCTAATCAACCCTGGCTCTCCCTGGACTGTGATGGGGCTGTGCTGGACAATATACCCCCACTCCTGCCCCATTGAGACAGACTTTTTGGAAGTTCTTCTAAAATATCTTCTGCTAGATTTGTTGCACTACAAATATTTATGGTTACTGTTACTCTAAAACCCATTCAGAGGATTGATCTGGTATTGATCTGAAGGAAGCTAAGAAGAGCTCAAACAATTGTCTAGTCTCTACCAACTTGACTCCATCCGTGATCATCACATAATCTTGTTGTGTTCTACTCGGTTCTCTTGGTTCTACTCAATTCATTTACCATGAGTTCATGAAATTCTTTTCTGTCCAGAAAGTAAAAGTGGTTTTGTTCAGAAAATATAATGAAGATAATTGCTTACAAAACTCTTGCAGTACAGAAGTAACCTTAGGGCTTTTAATAATTCAAATAAGTGACTAAAAAATGTATCCTAGTGTTTTACCCAGATTGCTTTGATTTCTTAGGAGTTTACTGAGCAAAATGGATTAAAGAAAATGTATAGTTTTGTTTAAACAAAATATAGAAACACAATATATATGATAGTAATAACATTTCATGGAATCACACATTTTTAAATTTGGAAAAGACCTCAGAAAGTCTAGCAAACTCTATAGAGAATAATGAATTCTAATTAAAGCATAGATGAAAAATATTAAGGATTCCATGACCTGAGTCCTGTCAATCTTGGAAAATAACAATCATTTACATTTTCTAGAATAAATGTCCTAATGTCTTCAATTGCTCCTCATATGTCATGAGTTTAATATCCTTCACTATCTTTATTTCCTCCCTATGAATTCTTTCTGGATTATTTATGTTCTTCTTGAGCTATGGCATTCAGAACTGAACACAATTCCCCAGAGGTGATCTGATAAGTGAATAGAACTCTCAATTCTTTATTTGTGGAAGCTCTGCCATTCATTCCAGGCTAAGATTACATTATATATGTTTTTTAGCTGCCAAATTACACTACTGACTTATAATGAATTAGTAGTAGCCCATTAAAATGCTTAGAATCCCTTTCAAAAACTTTTCTATTTAATCATAATTACCTCATCCTAAGGTAGTAACATTCTTTGAATTAAAGCATAAAACCTTAATTTCTATCTATTAAAATTATTTTTATTAATTTCAACCTATAAAACAGACAAGTAGGGCAGTGGCCGGAATACTACACTAGGAACCAAGAAGACTTATCTACCTGAGTTCAAATTCAGCCATTCAGCACAAGATAATTTTTGTGTAACCATGGACAAGTCACTTAATCCTGTTTGTCTCAGTTCTTCATCTGTAAAATGAACTTGAGAAGAAAATGATGGGTCATTCTAGTATCTTTTCCAAGAAAATACCAAAGTGGGGCCACAGAGAGTTGGACATGATCAAAAATGGTTGAACAAAAAATATTAATCTCTAGAATGTTAAAAATATTTTGGATTTTGATTTGATCATATTGTGCATTATCTGCCTTGTCATCTATATATTTGATAAGCATGCCATCTCTTTTTTCCCTTTTTCCCTTGCGTGTGTATTATATAATTTGTAATGTAATTGTGTGATATATAATGTATATATAGTATACATATATTATATATAATATTTATGGAACAAAACAAGCATATCTATATATCATATACATAAATATTTATAGAAAAAACAAGCATTTTCATAATAGTAAAATTTTAAAAAGATGATTGTGCATTTAGAAGCTGCAATTTATGGACATCCATTTAGGGATATCCTTTCCCAAATGATAAAAAGATGTTTTTTTTTTTTTTTTTTTTTTTTGTTGTTGTTGTTGACTTGTTTCTCTTTTTTTACCCTGCCTTGAAAAGTAAAATAAAGGTTGAATTTTCATACATGGTTTTGAGAGACAGGATGTGAACTAAATTTTCCATTTTTCTAGATGTGGATTTATAAACAATTTAGTCTGATACTCTCCTTAAGACTAAGTATTTTGTATAATTTTTGAAAATCAAAATGTCATTGTGATATAGGACATCCTAAAATTATTCTTCTGTTCTGTAACAGAAGTGTGAGAAGCACACTATATATCCAGTCAGAAGAGAAACTAAAATTCCTAGTCTACCAAATTATCTTTTTAAATTTAACTTTCCCTAAGACTTGTTAAAACAAGACTTCCCACCTAGGTGTTGAAATTCTGTTACAAATTAAAAGAAATTGTTGATAATTTGTGTTCTGGCACTAAAAAATAACAAATTAAATACCACTTTATTAATTTAGACATAATTTTCCCTTTTTGGTAAATTATGTTCATGATGATTTATATTTATTTGAATTCATTAATGATTATTATAATTATCTTTATTATAATTATAAACATATAATTATAAATATCTTTAATGCTTTAATGGACAAATATAAAATCTCATTGATGTGGGTATGGGAAATAGTGCTGAATGGACTGTTTATGCCCTGGGCTCTTGAAGTCACTTTTATTATACAGTATATACAATAAACCAAAGAATGAAATTCATCTTAAAGTATGTGATCTATTATCAAAGTGTCTACTTCCCATAAGTGATCCATTATGATTTATTTGAATCAGTGAAAGTCTTCCTCTAGTCTGCCTGACATTCCAAAAGTACCAGTACAATACTCCACATTTTATTCCATATTTTATGTATTGCTTCTATTGTATGACTTGCCACTTCCCTTTTTCATGCACATTTATTGGATGACATTCTTTTAAACTGTTTCTCATGTGGAAGGCATAAGTGAGAATATACCACAAACTACTTATTCTCACTCTGTGAATCACATTTCTCTTTCAGTTTTTGGAATAATTTAGAAAATGCTTAATAAATTCTGGCCAGTTGATAGATTGATTCTCCAGGAATTGTAGTTGTCCACAATTCAAAATCATATAGCAATCATCATATCTAATTAGAAATGTTAGGTTTTAGTATCAGAAACTAACTTTCCATTACCAAAAACATTTTACAAACTCTCAAATACAATCCAACTACATTTAAAAATTATTTAATTTTTTCTTTTCCTTTAGAATAGGAGCTCCTTGAGAATAGGGATTTTTTTTTAAAAATATTGTATCCTCATCACTTAGTACACTTATTTTCACATAGTTGTCACTTAGTAAATGTCCTTTAATTGATAGTTTGCTTCATTGATTGGTATAAAATATTGATATGTTCCCAAGAAATTGTAAATTTTTAAGAAATATTTTTAAAAAATTTAAATTAGCAAAAACTCTCCTTTCAAAGTTCTTCCTGTTAAAAATAATAATAAAATGTATTTAGTCACAAATAACAAATGCATACATTAGTCATGTCTAAGCAATATCACAGTCCTTACCAAGTGTTTTCTCTATCATAAAGTAGTAACTTATTTCATCATGGATTCTCTGATTTGACTAGAGTACTTAAATCTTAATAGATTTTTTTTTTCCCTAAAGGGAGAAGCTCTTCTTTCTTTAGGAAAGAAAAGATTGCATCTGAGATATAGAGATGTGAAGCCAAAGATTGAAATGGGAGATAACCTGAGAGTCATAATCCATAAATGTAGAGTCCTAATCTGATCTTCTTGATTTGGTCATGATCTAGAAAGCTCTTTCCCTTCTTCTTACTAATCAAAATACTACAAAATTCTCAAGGAATATTGCAAATTTTACCGTTATTACAAATATTGCAAATATTATGCCACAAACTATTCCTGATAAGTCAACAAATATTTTTAAAATGGCTATTATGAGTTAAGCATTCTATCACCAGTGAAGGTATTTACACTATTCATGTGATACTTGTGAAATACTACCTCATATTATTGAAAATTTGCATATGAAAGTATTTGCATATATATATATATATATATATATATATATATATATATATATATATATATATATATATATATATATATATCTTCAATTAAATAGTAGGGGCCTGGAAAGGATAGCGAGTGTCTAATAATTCTTTTTATTTATCTTAGTACCTGGCATGTACTATTCTCATGGTGCCTGATAAATATTTATTTTTTAAGTATATATTTGCTTCTCTGAAATCCCTGGTATTATAGTGTTATTAGTCTCACTTATAATTATATCTCCTTTATTTTTATCCTTGGCAGGTGACAGCAAACGTCGTTTCAGTAATAGCCAGCCTTCAGTCACTCTAGGCAGTCTCCTGGATGACCAGCACTGGCATTCAGTCCTCATTGAGAGGTTCAATAAACAAGTGAACTTTACAGTGGATAAGCACACTCAACATTTTCGGGCTAAAGGAGATGGTGATTATTTGGATATTGATTATGAGGTGAGATGGATTTCAGGTATCATTTACTTTGAGTAATGGGGATTCAACAACATGATAAATATAAAGACACTAGCAAACAGAGATAAACCCCAAAAGTGTAGAACTTAAAAATCATAATTTTTGTATGTATTTTCTTACATTCATAAAATGGGGAATGAAAGGAAAAGAGAAAAAAGGAACAAGGAGAAAGAGAGAGACAAAGAAAAAATGAAAAAGAGGAATTAAAGAGCTGAGAGAGACAAAGACAGAAACAGAGATGTATTCCAAGATGCCTTTCCATTCTGATACTCTGTGATTATGAAATATATATATATATATATATATATATATATATATATATGTGTGTGTGTGTGTGTGTGTGTGTGTGTGTGTGTGTACTGGATGAGGAGCTGGGAGAATTGAAACAAAATTCATCACAATTTAAAGTGTTCATTTGAGGAAAAAGTTATTCTTTATGTAGTCTCTTTACATATATACACATACATATTAAATATGTATATCATGCATCAGGATAACTATATGTATGTGTATGTGGAAGGGTGTTATTGTGTCTGTATTTATGTGATTATTACAAAATTATAAGGAAGCCACTAGGGAATTTAAGGTAACAAAATATGAAGAATAATTGGTTAATTTATCAGTAAATATATATTCACACTCTTGTGTAAATGCCTATTCATACACAAATGCCTATGTAAATACATATAGGGATTGAAGAATAAATAAAACTTCCAAGGTACAAATAAAATTTAAAAATTAAATTTTATCTTCTTAACTTTTTTGGAGCAGGGTGATAATAAGAAGAAAAGATGAAAATATATTGGCCTGTAAATTTGACAGGCTTGCCAATCTACCTCTGAATAATTGAATGTTGATTTTAGTTCACAATATTCTTTTTCCATCACTGGGAACAAAAGCAAGATTTGGACTTTCCATCTTTGGTCTAGTTTAATAGACTATTGACAAGACATGCTATTTGCCTCTTTCATGAAGGACTTTGCTAATCTTTGACTGAAAAAATTCAGAACACAGATGGAATTGCTTGGGTTGTAAGTAATTGGAAGTTTAAAGAAATTGATTACTCTCTAGTGGATGTACTTGAATGATGAAATAGAAAAAGGTACATATAGTATTGTGATTATGGTAAAACTGTGAGGATTTTGTTAGGAAACAGGACAATACTATATAAGAAATTCTCTGTGAAGTATTCCTATCAATTCAAGTTTTGTTCTTCAAATTCATTGGGTTGCTTCACTTTAAAATATGCAAACTTATTCTTATTTTTTGGAGTTCTGCTGACTTATCATCTAGTGAATTTTAATGCTCAGGAAAATGAAGAATCATGATGTCATCCACTTTGATAAATTTGAACACACTCTTTAGGATAAGACTACCACAAGCCTCACTCAGAATGCTTGAATTGCCTGGCATCAGAAAAGAAATAATATATCTAGGCAAAGAAAAATATATCTGGCAAGTGCCATACATCAGTTTCTTTTCTGCATCATGAAGCCCTTTCACATTATAAAAAAGCCGTTCAACTCCTTTCAGAATGATTTAAAGTGCATAAAATAATCTAAAAATGATTTGCATGATAGACCAATTGTATTTAAATGCAATCAGCAAAATATTATTATTATTATTATTATTATTATTATTATTATTATTTTGCTGAGTCAATTGGGGTTAAGCAACTCACCCAGGGTTACACTCTAGGAAGTAGTGTGTCTAAGGCCAAATTTGAACTCAGATCCTCCTGATTTCAGAGCTGGTGCTTTATCTACTGCACCACCTAGCTTCCCCAAAAATATTATTTTAAAAGCAGCTTAATGGGCCTCTATATTAGGATCTCTACAATAACAGCTCTTTCTGATTTAAAGAGTAAATATCTCATCTAGGATTTATCAGGTAGCTTCAATCATTAGAGGAAGAAAATGAACTAGACATATTATAATAGAGTTAGTTGCATTGGGAGAGCAGAATTATATTCCCTTGAAAGAACATAGTATGCATTTCAACACAGCATTGAATCTCTATAACTTTTAGGGGAACAATTCTTAAGGAATCCTGTTATGAAATAAAAGGACAATAAATTATTTAGTCAATTAATAAGTTAGTTACAGAATCACAATCTTTGAGAATTAAATGGGACCTTTGTCATCCAGTCAAATTTACATACAAAATTTTAAAAATAATAATAATTAAATCCTCACTATAACATACCTTACAAGTTGTTTTACAAATTCTCCTAAGAGACCTATTAGGAGAGAAAGTTTACCTAAAACTAAAGAGGTAGCACATTCCACAATGGATAGCTCTTATTGTTTAGATATTTTTTAAAGGTGATCCTAAATTGAGCTCTTTGCAACATCAACATATTATTTCTTTCTGCCACCTGAGGCCAAACATAAGGGATGTAGTTCTTCTTCCATTTGGCAGACCTTCAAATGTATATAGATAACTATCATGTCACTCACTGAGACTTCTCTAGGATAAAAACTCCCATTTCCTCAAAATAAACAGTTCTAGGAAGACAGTTAAATACAAGTGAAAGAACATTTCTGTTGGCATTTCAAAAAGCTATGCTTAAATTTTTGAGCACTATATGTATGGTCTTTGGAAAATCCCCAACCTTCTCCAGCTTCAGTTTTCTTATCTGTAAAATGAAGGGCTTGGAGCTTCTGAGATACCTTTTTGCTTTAGATCTAAGCTCCTATGTTTCTAGTGCTTATTCCACTCTTAAGTAGCTTTGTGACCTTTGGAGGGCTACAACTTTTCTGAAACTCACTAATTGCCTAAAATTATTTCAATATTTCAAAATATCTTACGATTTCACCTCTGAGATTAACTGTCTTCACCCCCCCCCAAATAGTTTAACCTTTTCAAGTCTCAATGCACAGTTTTTCATAAGTTACAGAATCCTCCTCCCCCCCAAAAAAAATCTGTGGCATGCTTAAGGTATTTATATTGATCATGGCAAGACAGACAGACATCACAGAACCCTTAAAAAATAAGATTTGTTTTGTTTTGTTTGTTTTAGCGGCAAAACCTACCAGAATTTATTGATATACTTACACAGATTTTGACAATCCTGAGTTATCTACACATTATAATGATATAATAGAGGATCTTTTTTAGCAAAGGCTATTTATTGAAAAGGCATAAAAATGTATTGTTAGGCATTTGGATTAGATTCACATTTAAGGTCCTTTCTGGAATTTACATCTATGATACTAAGATCCCTTCTATGAATTAAGAAGTACCACTGTTAAAAGAATCATTTCTATTCTATCTAGGGATCATGTGAGTAGTTCTTTTCTTGATGCTGGTATAAATACTCATCACAAATAAGATATGATTCCGATAATTGCAGATGAATCCAGGTCACAGATGTTCTAGTGGCAAACTTTCTGAATGGATCCTAAACATATATTGTATGTAGATTAATTGAATTCTGATGACCTATATTCCTTATTAAAACTCCATCTGCCCATAAAATGTTTTGTAAAGAAAAGTGAAAGCTTTATTTCCCTCATCTCAAAGTGCCGTATACTGTATGGTATGCATTATATGGGCAAATAGCAAAAAGACTTGGTTTCAAATTCTGACTAAACTACTTACTACCCATATGTTACTTAACTTCAGTGGGCTACATTATATACATCTATAAAACAAAACAAAAACACGTATTAATGGAGCTCTGGTATCCCTTGTAACATGATTTTTTTTAGTATTCTAAATGGAAATAAGTTAGATATAATGTGAAGTTGACAACAGACATACACACACACACACACACACACACACACACACACACACACACACACCCCTCCCATCTTCCCATCTTTATTATTTTTGTTGATGGTGTCATCTAATCACAAAGGCAGAAAATCCCAATCTTTTTTTTTTTTCTTTACTTTTTCCTATCCTTTACTCCTCTCATTTTTAATCACTTGACAAGTATTGCTATGGAAGCAGTATCTCCATAACCCATTTTCTCTTCTGCACCACTCTAGTTCAGATTTTTTATTCACCAAGATATAATGGCTGATTCTCTGTTTTCTGTCTCTCTCATTTCTGATGCGTCTTTCCAATAGAACTCAATTGTCTTTCAAAAAAACACAGATATCATCATGAAACCATTCTACTCAAAAAATATTCAGTGACTTCCCATTACCATAATATAAAAACCAAATTCTGTATCCTGATACTTAAGTTTTTCTGCAAGCTGGATTCTACTTATTTCTCTAATTTCTCTAATTTCATACTATTCCATGTACTCTATATTAACAGATAAATTAGTTTATTAACTGTCACTAGTCATATCCTGCCATCTCTTCTCTTTGTATACTTGGATATATTTAAAATGTGTTTCCCTCACAATTCCATCTATTTAAAGACCTCTCTTTCTTCCAGTCCCAGTTCAAATGCCATCTCTTCTTTGACATCTCTTACTTTTCCCCTGGACAAAAGTAAACTTTGAGTTTTTTCAAATTCTTTGCCAAGAAAGCACTTACAGACAAAAAACAGCAACAACAGCAACAACAGTTTTTGAGTCAGGAAACCTAGCTTCAAATCCTGCCTCTGATATTTACTACTTGTAAAGTCTCAAATAAATACCTCAATTTCTCTGAGCTAAAGCTATCTCATATGAGACATGAAGAAGTTGTACTAAATGGGTTTAGAAAAATGACCTATCTCTAATAGTATGTTCCTTTTTTTCTTACTTTTTTTTTTTGCCCTTTCATCCACCCAACCTTTTCACCCCCAATGTCTCTGTGTTGGTTCTTCCTCTATACCTCCATCATAAAGCATAATTACTATTTTTACATTTTCCTAACCAGTTTTGCTTTTCACAGTCAAATAACACTTTCTTTCAAGCTACCCAATTACTGATGTCAATCTTAAACATTTGGTATACATTTCCATGTAAAAAATATAAACAATTTGTTCTTGTTGACTCCCTTGAAATTAATCTTCAATTTTCACCCCCATCTTAGGGTTGATTGAGATAAAGTCTTGAAAATATGCAAGTTCATTGAATATTCATTTTTATTCAATATTATGATTAATTTTGCTAGATATAATATTTTGGCACAGGCCTACTTTTTTTGATTGTTGATATATATTATTCCAAGAGCCTCAATCTTTTATTCCAGCTCCTAAATTCTGTATAATTCCAATTATAGCTCCAGCATATTTGAATTAGTCTTTCTTGTTTCTTGAAAAAATTTTCTCTTTGACCTGGGGTTTTCAAAATTTGGAATTCCAAATTAAAAAATCCACAATTCTCAAATGTCCACACAAAAATGATTCTGTCCCACTGCTTATGCATTTACCTGCTCTGTGCTGGTTTCTTCTCACTAAGGGCCTTTTCCCAGCAGCACAACTGGATCTGCCATTCTAAGACAGCAGAAGTTCTTTCAGTCTTCCTGTACTTGGACCTCTGATTCCACACACTATCCAGGAGGTGAAAGTGCTTATGGTTCAGGCAGAGGCTTCAGCAGAACTCACCTAGTGTCAGAGCTCTCCATTTGCTGTTTCTGTAGAGCTAGTCTGCAGGTGTTTGCAAAAGGTTAAACCCTTTCCTGTGGTCTTTTTTTGGATCTTGGGTTGTTCCAGGAGAACCACTGTTATGCCCCAAATCATTTTTTCCACTAGTCTAGGTTCATCTTGAAGCACAAATGTGTTCTTTTTGTGAAAAAAATCTGTAGAGGTGAAGTTTTCTAACTTATTTCTCCATCTTCCCAGCATGCTCCACTACCATGTTCCTATGAATCTTCTTTAATAGGATTTAGATCTTGAAGCTATTGGGACATCTGGTTCAATTACTTTAATAGAAATGTATCTAGACATTTCCTTTCCCTTTATCACGTGTATTGTGTCTTATATTTTTATGTAATTGTCATTTCTCTTCTTGTAGCTTGTAGTCTCCTAGAAGGAGCAAAACAGCATTTTTTTCAGCTTTGTATCCTTATTGATAGCTCTATAAAACCAAGAAGTCTTGATGGTGGTTCTTAATCTAAAGTTCATAGATATTGAAGGGACCCACAGATAGCTTTCAAGGAGTCTATGAACTTGGAGTGATAAAAAGTTTATCTCTATTTTCATTAGCCTTTAACTGAAAATTTTCATTTCTACAATTTTACATACACATACACACAGAGACGCACAGATGCACACACATTATATATACATTTATTTCTATATATTCTTAGAGGAGTCTGTAATACTTCATCACACTGCCAAAGCATTCTATGACCAAAAAAAACAAAACAAAACAAAACAAAACAAAACAGAAGTAAAAAACAAAAAAGATTGAGAAACTCTTCTTTAAGAGGAAGTCCCCAATATTGTTGATGGGACCTCTTATGACAGATTCACAGGGATAAATATTGATAAGAGAAGCACAAGGTAGGCAGATATAGATGGGTTATCATATGAATTCTTAGAGGGAATATCCACATTGATGAGATCATAGAGTCATTTAATTGTCAACATAACCACCTATCTTTTGAGTCTATCACACAACCTTCTGTATAATAGATGCTTAGTAAATATTAAAATGAATATAGTTAATTCATATTGAATATGCTCAGAAACCCTGTTTAGCAAAGCTATAATTCGAGTAAAATTGCTATAAACAAACTACTGTGAAATAACTGAAAAGAATGAGAATTACTTCCTTACTCTGGGTTTTATGAATCTTAATGAGACTCCTGTGAACAATCCCTAATCTGTTAAGACTTTTACCTGATGTGTTTTAAGGATCCCTTCTCAAAGCATGCTCCAGGGATTAAAAAATAGTTAGGTATTAAAAAACCATTTATTTTGTAATTTAAATAACTACAGATTACAAAGGAAATTGTTTTCTAGATAAGGCAGTGAAATAATTGATATTGATTCTCTATTCTTTAGACATTCAATTTTAAAGCTGTAAGTAGAACTACATGAGTAGTTTCACACACCCACAAAAAAAATGAGAAAAGGGGTGATATTAGAAGCCCCTATTCTAAAAATAATCTAACTAATGATAACACTATGAGCCCTAATCAGAGTCCTGTGACCTATTCCTGTGTCTGATACTGATTTTGGTTTAAATTTATTTGACTTCAAAGAAAGTTAGAATCCCTAAAGATCATAAAGCATAATTTATACAAAATAATATTGCAAAGAGCACTGAGAAAACACTAACTTTTTGTTAAAGATTTTGTCAGAATCTAAGTTCAAATCTTGATTTTCCTACATATTCTCAACATTATCATATCATTTATCTGGATGATCATATAAATTTTTATTTAATGCACTACTTACTTTTAAATCTCTACTATGATATAGTTTTTAAAAAGAAAAAAAAATAGCCCAGAAAATACAAATAATTTGTCAAAGGTAACAAAATGGCATAAAGCAAAAATGGTCTTATCCCCATGTTGACTCAAAATGTCATACACAGCTACAATAGGAAACTAAAATGGTACATAGTCTAAATTTCAAATTTCAGATATAAAGAAATTGAGATGATCTGAGTTTTCCAAAGTGATCAAAATCACAGTTAATTAATAGTTTAATATAATTAGCATGAAATGAGGACCACAAAGTCTTCTGTTCCTTATGTAGCAAAAGTATACTTGTATAGGAAAGGTCAGTGTTTTCTTAAAATAATTATTTTCATGTGAAAATTAAATGACTTGCCTATCATAGCAAAGCTAGTAAGCATTTGAAGCAGAATTTGAAAATAGGTCATCTGACTCCAAGCCCAGTAGTCTATTGATTGTTGTGTTGCCTTATAATGTAAGCAAGTACACAATTAATTGTTAGGAAATGGCAATCCTCTCTAAATCAGTATATGTATTCAGTACCATAGCCAATCAAACTACTGGAAGATTACTTTATAGAAATAGAAATAATAATGCACATTTTACAGAGGAAAAAAACATTAAGGTTAAGAATCCTAAGAGAAATTTTTAAAATGGGGAAAAAGCTTTAGTAGTTTCTAGTCTCAAAATTTATTACAAAGTGATTATTATTAAAATAATGTTATATTAGTAAAGAAATAGAGAGATCAATCAATGGAACAGATTATATATACAACAACAAAAAAAGAAAATGCATCAAATACTATAGTATTTAATAAACCTAACCATCCCTAGGATAAGGACTCAAAATTTGGCAGAAACTAGTGGAAAAATTGGATAGCGATATTGAAGATATTGGATTTAGATCAATAGCTCACATCTTATACAAACAAAAGCTGCAAATGTACATGTGATGTACATATAAAAAGTCATATCAAAAACAAATTAAAAAAAAAAAACATGAAATAATGATGCCTATCAGAATTGTGAGTTACAGAGAAGCCCATGACCACGCAAGGAATAGAGAGAATAAAAAAAAAATAAAAATGGATGTTTAGTTAGCTCAAGAGATTGGATCCAGTGTTCACCTGCTCCAGCAATGAACCTATTTACATTTTAAATAACCTTTCTATATTTAAAAAAGATGGCCCTTACATGACTGACTTGCAATCTGTTAGTAGGTTCATATTAAAAAAAAAATTCTCTACCTTTTAGTGAGGGACAACACTGTAGTAGTATTGCATTGTAGTTATCAGGGTAACAGTGTTTCAATGGATTTATAGTCTCATTGATGAGAGTATTCTAAAGTAAGGATGTTATTGATTACCTTTCTTTTCTCATTTTTTTATAATTGTTACTAATAACCTGTAAATGCTTCATACCAGTTCCACGAAGGAACTATAGGCCTTGCTCTGTATCAGAACAACAAAATCTCTCCTGGATTATACATTGGTAATGTCTTAATCTCACTCCATAATAGAATGCCTCTTTATTTGGAAATACATTTTTAATGATATTCTTTTTGCTGCTTCTTAGGCACAGTGTATCATTGTTAATGTGTTGCAGGATACAAATACCCATGGGATGCCTTTGGGATATCCCAAATATTAATTATCTGAAGATGTATAGTATCAATGCATCTGTATTTATCTTAAGAGAAGACCATCCTATCCTAGATATCTAATGGATGAGGTTATAGATGAGATGACATTGAAATGAAATGCACAGCAGATTTAAAAGAGTAAGAAAAGGGAAAAGTCAATGTGGGTTACAATGGTTAAGAAAGGCTTCTTGTAGATTGTGCTGGGCTCTGAAAAATGAGCAGGTTTAAGTGTAGATAAGAAGATGGGAAAACTTTATGGGTGAAAGTGGGATATAATGATTAGTAACATTCTATTCCCCCTCATTTTTTTCATAAAGGTTAGTTATTTTCTAGGTATATTTCCAAATAACCTGCTACTTTTATTGGTAGCAGTTAGAACTAGTGTTTTGATTATTTTTTAGCTTTACAATAAAAGACCTTGTTGCTGCAGATTCTTTTGTATGAAATAAATGTAAGGACTTTGATTTTCTTTTTTCCCCTCCTTCTTTCTTGCAAATTATTGTTTTATTTAGTTTAACGAGTTCGGAAAGGATTACAAAAAAGGTTTTGTAAAGTAGGCCCCCAAAAAGCCAGCAATTATAGTTATTTTTAAGTGGGCTAATCAGTATCTTTTTCAATGTGTAATCAAGTGGCAGTCTATAATTATTTGAGCCACTTGGCTCATGCATACAATTGAATAAAGCAAAACTCTCTCTCTCTCTCTCTCTCTCTCTCTCTCTCTCTCTCTCTCTCTCTCTCTCTCTCTCTCTCTCTCTCTCTCTCTCTCTTTCTCTCTCTCTCTCTCTCTCTCTCTTTCTCTCTCTCTCTCTTTCTCTCTCTCTCTCTCTCTCTTTCTCTCTCTCTCTCTCTCTCTCTCTCTCTCTCTCTCTCTCTCTCTCTCTCTCTCTCTCTTCATTTTGTTTCCTGTTCTCTTGCAATTTATAACTGAGGTTTATTTTTCCCCAAAGCTCAGTTTTGGAGGGATTCCAGTCCCTGGAAAACCAGGAACATTCCTGAAGAAAAACTTTCATGGATGCATTGAAAACCTTTATTATAATGGAGTCAATATAATTGATTTGGCCAAAAGACGCAAGCATCAGATCTATACTGTGGTAAGTCAAAAACAATCTTTTTGTACCTGTCTCTTTCTAGCTACTTTTTAGTAAGCTTGCCTGATTTTCCTTACTAGACATAGTCTGATAACTAAGATGATACTACTCTTAGTCAATAGCCATTCACAAGTGTAATTAGATCATTTGAAGAATGTGGGAGACTTTTAATATCAATAGAGTTATTGAGGGAAACAAGTACATTAGCAGGAATTCAAAGATTTCCATTTCCTTCATGTAATTGAGTCTGCTTTACTTAGAAGTGCAATCTGAACTGCATTTTGTTAACTTGTTTTTTGTTTTTGTTTTTTGTTTTGTTTTTTTTTTTTTTTTTTTTTTTGCTAGTGTCAGCAAGGCAATCAATGGAATTACAAATATCTTTATGACGATAATGAAATTGAATTTACCTAAAAAGGTCAAACTTTGTATCTAGTGCTTTTAAGAAAATATGTGACTGTTGCTTTCTCAATAAGGGAAATAATAGATATTTTCTTTGCGAGAGAGTTGTTAACTTGTTGAATGAGGAAAAATTCTCTTTTGAAGAAGATATTCTTACTATTCCAAGGCACAAAAAAAGACTACTTAGTCACATCATTTTCTCTATTTTTTCCTTATTTGAAAATATATTAAAAACTATGTTAGTAAGAGTGGTTTAACTTTAGTTCTATGACTAAAGTTTGTGATTATTTTTGAAATATGGACAGTAAATGAATGTTTTCTTATCTCTATCATTGAAGACTATGTGTATTCACCTTGTGTTGGTTAAATCAATGATAATTCCATTGAATGTATTCAGGATTATTTTGATTGATTTATTGTTTGAAAAAGAAATGTCACAATGACATTAATCACAATTTCTAGCAGGCGCATCAAGGAACAACATATATCATAACATCAAATTCATAATGTTAGGGACGTATCTTCAATATCAATATCTCTTAAACCTTTTCACCCTCACTGCTACTCTCTTTAGTTTAACTCCAACTTAACTATAAGTTGTTATTACCCATATTGCCACTGTGTACAGCAGGCCCTATCAGCAGTATTTTTCTTTCTGTTGAGGCAATTGGGGTTAAGTGACTTGCCCAGGGTCACACAGCAAGGAAGTATTAAGTATCTGAACCCAGATTTGAACTCAGGTCCTCCTGACTTCAGGGCTGGTGATCTCTATCTATTCCATATGTATTTAAATTGCTCTTTCTTTGTTATTAGAAAAGGAAGGTTAATATTTTCATTTTTATAAGTGGATTTTGCATAACATTTGCATGTACATTATGATTCCCAATTATTCTCAATTCTTCCCTTTCCTTCATATCAAATCAGTTGCCTAGTTTTATCAATTCTCTGTCTATAATAATTTGCAAATCCCTAAAATGATTACCACTCACACACTCATCACATTTCTTAAGACTTGCTACTTTTTACCTGGAAAATTTTAACAGCCTCCCCCACCACCCAGCCTTTAGTCTCTTCTTTTTCTAGTTCCTCCTCCACACAGCTGTCAAATTGATATTCTTAAAGTACAGGTTAAAAAATAACACCCTCTATTCAAAAAGATTCAATATATTTTTATTTTTTAAGATAAAATAGAAATCTATCTATTTGACTTTTAAGGACTTTCACAATCTGGCCCAGTCCTTCTTTTCCAATAAAATGGCACACAATTTTCTTTCAGGAAATTTATGGTCAAATCACACTGGCCAGGCTGTATATCACATTCAATCTCCTGTCTCTTTGCCTTCACACAGGTTTTCCCCTATGTATAAAATGTACTTCTATTCACTTTTGTCAATTGGAAAACCTAAAATTCTATAAAGTTTATGTCCTTTATAAGTTCCTATAGAAGTCCATCTTGTTATCTCCAGTTACTAGTATTATTCCCCTTAAATTACTTTGTCAGTCAGATAGGTTTTACAAAGAACTTAATGTGTTAAACACTGAGATAATAAAAACAAACAAAACAAAACAAACAAAAATAATGCAAACCATAAATATGAACCAAGTCCTCAAAACCTACTATTCTTTTTTTTCTTTTAATTGTATATTTTCAATCTTATGTAAAAATAGTTTTCATCATTAATTTTGGTAAGATTTTTGAATTACAAAATTTCTCCTTTCCTCTTTTTCCTATATCCTAACCAGGAAAGCAAGCAATCTGATATAGGTAAAATCATGTTATACATTTTTTCATATTAGAAGTGTAAAAGAAGAATCAGAACAAAAGGGAAAAACCACAAGAAAACAAAATAAAACAAACAAAAAAAAAAAAACAAAAATGTATGCTTTGATCTGCATTCAGATTCTATAGCTCTTTCTCTGAATGTGGATAACATTTTTATTCATGAATCTTGGAATTGTCTCAGATTTTTATATTGCTCAGAAGAGCTAAGTCTATCATATCATCACAAAATGTTGCTTGTTACTATGTACCATGTTCTCCTGGTTCTGTCCAAACACTCAGCATCAATTAATGTAAATCTTTTCCAGTTTCTTTGAAATATGTCTGCTCATTATTCCTTATAGCAAATATTATAAATATTTTTCATGCATGTAAGTTCTTTTCTTTTTGAATGATTCCTTTGGGAAGTAGACCTAATAGTAGCATTGCTGGATCAAAGGCTATGCATAGTTTGATTACCATTTGATCATTTTACAAATTGTTGTACAGAATATTTGGACCAGTTTATAACTCCAGGAAAAATGAAATGATGTTCTAATTTCCCCACATCTTTTCCAGTGTTTATAATTTCCTGATAGATGTGGGATGGTACCTCACAGTTGTTTTAATTTTCATTTATCTGATTAATTTTGACTTAAAACTTTTTATATGAGTAGACATAGCTTTAATTTCTTCATCTGAAAACTGTTTATATCCTTTGATCACTTATCTATTGGGGACTGAGTTGTATTCTTATAAATTTGAGTTAGTTATGTATATATTTGAGAAATTAGGCCTTTATCAGAAACTCTGGTTGTAAAAATTGTTTCCCAGTTTTTAGGCTTTCCTTCTAATCTTGATTACATTGTTTTGTTTGTGCAAAACCTTTTAAATTTAATGTAATTAAAATTATCCATTGTGTAATTTTGTAATCCAACTTGTAATCTATTTTGGTCATAAAATCTTCACTTCACATATCTGACAGGTAAATTATTTCTAGTTCTCCTAATTTGCTTATGATGTTACCCATTATTTCTATATCATGTATCCATTTTGATCTTATCTTAGTTAAGATGTGAGATGCTGGTATATTCCTAGTTTCTACCATACTGTTTTCCAGTTTTCAGAAGTGTTTGTTCTTTGTACAGAAGCTGGACTGTTTGGGCTTAATAAACAGTAGATTATTAAAGTCATTCACTCTGTGTCTTGTGTACCTAGTATATTCCACTGATATTCTGCTCTATTTCTTAGCCAGTACCAAATAGTTTTGATAACTTCATAATATAGGTTTAGATCTGGTACAGCTAAGTAAATTTTCTTTGCAATTTTTCCCCAATAATTTCTTTTATATTCTGGACTATTTTTTTCTTCCAGATGAACTTTGTTACTTTTTTCTATCTCTATAAAATACTTTTTGGTATGGAACTAAATAAGTAAATAAATTTAGGTAGTTCCTAATATAATTGCTGTATTTGTCTTTGCAGTTATACTCCCAAATAGTTTATGTTATCTACAGTTATTTTAAATAGATTTTTCTCTTGTTTTCATGTTGCTAATAATTTGGTGATAATATATAGAAATGTTGATGATTTGTGAGTGTTTATTCTATATCATGCAAATTTGCTAAAATTTTTAATTTTTTCAAGTAGTTGTTTTAATTGATTATCTGATTCATCATGTCATCTACAAAGTGTGTTTTGTTTCCTAATTGCCTATTCTAATTCCTTGAATTTATTTTTCTTCTTTTACTGCTAATGGTAACATTCCTAGTGCAATTTTGAATAATATTTGTGATAATGGGTATCTTTATTTCATCCCTTATCTTATTGAGAAAGCTTCTAACTTATCCTCTTTTCATGTGATGCTTTATCACTGTTTTAGAAAGATACTACTTATCATTTCAAGGAAAACTCCCATTATTTCTAGGCTTTGTTTTTAGTAGAAATAGATGCAGTTTTTTGTCAAAAAGATTTTTTCTCCATTTATTAGAGGAAATTGTGATTTCTATTGTTTTTTTTAAATTTTTTATTATTATATATATATATATATATTTTATAATATTATCCCTTTTATTCATTTTTCCAAATTATCCCCCCTCCCTTTATTCCCTCCCCCCGATGACAGGCAATCCCATACATTTTACATGTGCCACAATATAGTCTAGGTACAATACATGTGTGTGAATATCATTTTCTTGTTACACAATAAACATTAGAATCCGAAGGCACATGCAACCTGGGCAGACAGATATTAGTGCTAACAATTTACATTCACTTCCCAGTGTTTCTTCTCTGGTTGCAGCTACCTCTGTCCATCATTGATCAACTGGAAGTGAGTTGGATCTTCTTTATGTTGAAGATTTCCACTTCCATCAGAATACGTCCTCATACAGTATTGTTGTTGAAGTGTATAGTGATCTTCTGGTTCTGCTCATTTCACTCAGCATCAGTTGATTTAAGTCTCTCCAGGCCTCTCTGTATTCCTCCTGCTGGTCATTTCTTACAGAGCAATAATATTCCATAACCTTCATATACCACAATTTACCCAACCATTCTCCAACTGATGGACATCCATTCATCTTCCAGTTTCTAGCTACAACAAAAAGAGCTGCCACAAACATTTTGGCACATATATGACTCTTTCCGCTCTTTAGTATTTCTTTGGGATATAATCCCAGAAGTAGCGCTGCTGGGTCAAAGGGTATGCACAGTTTGATAACTTTCTGGGCATAATTCCAGATTGCTCTCCAGAATGGCTGGATTCTTTCGCAACTCCACCAGCAATGTATTAGTGTCCCAATTTCCCCACATCCCCTCCAACATTTATCATTATTTGTTCCTGTCATCTTAGCCAATCTGACAGGTGCGTAGTGGTATCTCAGAGTGGTCTTAATTTGCATTTCTCTGATCAGTAGTGATTTGGAACACTCTTTCATGTGAGTGGATATAGTTTCAATTTCTTCCTCTGAGAATTGTCTGTTCATATCCTTTGACCATTTATCAATTGGAGAATGGTTCGGTTTCTTATAAATTATGGTCAGTTCTCTATATATTTTGGAAATGAGACCTTTGTCAGAACCTTTGTTTTTAAAAATATTTTCCCAATTTGTTACTTCCCTTCTAATCTTGTTTGCATTAGTATTATTTGTACAGAAACTTTTTAGTTTGATGTAATCAAAATCTTCTATTTTGTGATCAATAATGATCTCTAGTTCTCCTCTGGTCATAAATTCCTTCCTCCTCCACAAGTCTGAGAGGTAGATTATCCTCTGTTCCTCTAATCTATTTATTATCTCCCTCTTTATGCCTAAATCATGGATCCATTTTGATCTTATCTTGGTATATGGTGTTAAGTGTGGATCCGTATCTAATTTCTGCCATACTAATTTCCAGTTTTCCCAACAGTTTTTTCCGAATAATGAATTTTTATCCCTAATGTTGGAATCTTTGGGTTTGTCAAAGATTAGATTGCTATAGATGTACCCTTTTTTGTCCTTTGTATCTAATCTATTCCACTGATCTACCGGTCTATTTCTTAGCCAATACCAAATGGTTTTGGTGACTGCTGCTATATAATATAGCTTTAGATCAGGTACACTTAGACCACCTTCCTCTGAGTTTTTTTTTCATTAGTTCCCTTGCAATTCTCGACCTTTTATTCTTCCATATGAATTTTGTTGTTATTTTTTCTAGGTCATTGAAGTAGTTTCTTGGGAGTCTGATTGGTATAGCACTAAATAAATAGATTAGTGTGGGGAGTATTGTCATCTTTATTATATTCGCTCGGCCTATCCAAGAGCACTGAATGTCTTTCCAATTATTTAAATCTGATTTTATTTTTGTGGCAAGTGTTTTGTAATTTTTCTCTTATAATTCCTGACTTTTCTTTGGTAGATGGATTCCCAAATATTTTATACTCTCAACATTTGTTTGGAATGGAATTTCTCTTTGTATCTCTTGCTGTTGCATTTTGTTAGTGATATATAAAAATGCCGAGGATTTATGTGGATTTATTTTGTATCCTGCCACTTTGCTGAAATTTTGAATTATTTCTAGTAGCTTTTTAGCAGAGTCTTTGGGGTTCTCTAAGTATACCATCATGTCATCTGCAAAAAGTGATAGTTTAATTTCCTCATTTCCTACTCTAATTCCTTGAATCTCTTTCTCGGCTCTTATTGCCGAGGCTAGCGTTTCTAGTACTATATTGAATAGTAATGGTGATAGTGGGCAACCTTGTTTCACTCCTGATCTTACTGGGAAAGGTTGCAGTTTATTTCTATTGCATATTATGCTTACTGAAGGTCTTAAATATATGCTCCTGGTTATTCTAAGGAATAGTCCATTTATTCCTATACTCTCAAGAGTTTTTAGTAGGAATGGATGTTGGATTTTGTCAAATGCTTTTTCTGCATCTATTGAGATGATCATATGGTTCTTATTAATTTGATTATTAATATGGTCAATTATATTAATAGTTTTCCTAATATTAAACCAGCCCTGCATTCCTGGAATAAATCCTACTTGATCATAGTGTATTATCTTGGAGATGATTTTCTGAAGTCTTTTTGCTAATATCTTATTTAAGATTTTAGCATCAATATTCATTAAGGAGATTGGTCTATAATTTTCTTTCTCAGTTTTCGATCTACCTGGTTTAGGTATCAGTACCATGTCTGTGTCATAAAAGGAGTTTGGTAGGACTCCTTCATCCCCTATTTTTTCAAATAATTTATATAACATTGGGGCTAATTGTTCTTTAAATGTTTGGTAGAATTCACATGTGAATCCATCTGGCACTGGGGATTTTTTCCTGGGGAGTTGATTAATAGCTTGTTCTATTTCTTTTTCTGAAATGGGACTATTTAAGCAATTTATCTCCTCCTCTGTTAATCTAGGGAGCCTATATTTTTGGAGGAAGTCATCCATTTCACTTAAGTTATCAAATTTATTGGCATAAAGTTGGGCAAAGTAACTCCTTATTATTTCTCTAATTTCCTCTTCATTGGTGGAAAGATCCCCCTTTTCATTTGTAAGACTATCAATCTGATTTTCCTCTTTCTTTTTTTTGATCAAATTTACCAAAGGTTTATCTATTTTATTGGCTTTTTCATAAAACCAACTCTTGGTTTTATTTATTAATTCAATAGTTTTTTTACTTTCAATTTTATTGATTTCTCCTTTTAATTTTTGTATTTCAAGTTTAATTTTTGGTTGGGGGTTTATAATTTGGTCTTTTTCTAGCCTTTTAAGTTGTAAGCCCAATTCGTTAATCTTCTCTTTCTCTATTTTCTTCAAATAAGACTCTAAAGATATAAAATTTCCCCTTATTACTGCTTTAGCTGCATCCCAAAGATTTTGATATGATGTCTCATCATTGTCATTATCTTGGGTGAAATTGTTAATTGTTTCTATAATTTGCTCTTTCACCCAGTCATTCTTTAAGATAAGATTATTCAGTTTCCAATTACTTTTTGGTCTATTTACCCCTAACTTTATACTGAATGTAGCTTTTATTGCATTGTGATCTGAGAAGAAGGCATTTATTATTTCTGCCTTCCTACATTTAATTTTGAGATCTTTATGTCCTAATATATGGTCAATTTTTGTATAGGATCCATGAACTGCTGAGAAGAAAGTATATTCCTTTCTATTGCCATTCAGTTTTCTCCAAAGGTCTATCATACCTAGTTTTTCTAATGTTCTATTTACTTTTTAAATTTCTTTCTTGTTTGTTTTGAGGTTTGATTTGTCTAAATCTGAGAGTGCAAGGTTGAGATCTCCCACTATTATAGTTTTACTGTCTATTTCTTCTTGCAGTTCTCTTAACTTTTCCTTTAGAAAGTTAGATGCTATACCACTTGGTGCATATATGTTTAGTATTGATATGACTTCATTATTTATGCTACCTTTCAGCAGGATATAGTTTCCTTCCTTATCTTTTTTAACGAGATCTACTTCTGCTTTTGCTTAATCTGAGATAAGGATAGCTACCCCTGCTTTTTTGGCTTTACCTGAAGCATAATAGGCTCTGTTCCAACCTTTTACCTTTATTCTGTATGTATCTCCCTGCTTTAAGTGTGTTTCCTGTAGGCAACATATTGTAGGGTTCTGCTTTTTGATCCAATCTGCTATCCGTCTCCGTTTGATGGGATCGTTCATCCCATTTACATTTACAGTTAAAATTACTAATTCTGTATTTCCTGCCATCGTATTATCCCCAGATTATGCTTTTTTCCCTTGACCCCCCTGATCCCCCTCCCCGATATTTAATTTACAGACCCCCCTTGTGACGCGCAACCCTCCCTCTTTTTTTTTTTTTAGGATCCCTCCCCCCTCCCTCCAAGTCCCTTCATTTATTCTCCTTTTCCTTTTCCCTTTTCCTCTCCCCCCTTTTAATGAGGTGAGAGAAAATTCTCTGAAAAACAAATATGTTAATTATTTACTCTTTGAGCCTCTCCTGATGAGAGTAAGATTCACACAATGATTCTCCCCCTCACTAAGTTCCCTCAGATATGGTGTATTTTCTATGCCTCTTCCTGGGATGTAGTTTCCCTCTTTTTATCACTCCTTCCCCTTTTTCTGAACCGACCTCCTTCCCTTTACTACACCCCCCTTTTTTTCTTTTATATCAGTAAAATCAAATTATCCTTGAGTATTTTTTTATATACCAACAACAGAGTTACAGTTCTCAAGGGTTCTGTGTACCTTTTTCTGTTTCTCTTCAGTCTTGTGGATGTAGATCAAATTTTTTGTTTAAGTCTGGTTTTTTTCTTAGAAACATATAGAATTCCTCTGTTTCATTGAATGACCATCTTCTTCCATGGAAAAAGATGCTAAACTTAGCTGGGTAGTTCATTCTTGGTTGCAGTCCTTGATCTTTTGCCTTACAGAATATCAGGTTCCAGGCCCTTCTATCTTTTAATGTGGAGGCAGCCAGATCTTGGGTGACCCTTATTGTGGCACCTTGGTATTTAAATTGTTTTTTTCTAGCTGCTTGCAGGATTTTCTCCTTTGTTTGGTAATTCTGCAGCTTAGCCACAATATTCCGTGGTGTTCTTTTTTTAGGGTCTATTTCAGAAGGAGTTCGATGAATTCTTTCCACATCTACTTTCCCTTCTGTTTCTATTATCTCTGGACAGTTCTCCTTGATAATTTCCTGTAATATAGAATCTAGGCTCTTTTTTTGGTCATAGTTTTCTGGAAGTCCAATAATCCGCAGATTATCTCTCCTAGATCTATTTTCCAAGTCTATAGATTTTCCCAGTAAGTATTTGACGTTGTTCTCCAGCTTCTCATTTTTTTTTGTTTTGTTTGACTGATTCTTGGGTTCTCTGTGAATCATTCATTTCTATTTGTTCCATCCTGACTTTTAAGGAGTTATTTTCTTCTTTCACAGTTTTTAGTTCTTTTTGTAAATGCCCAATTTCGTTTTTAAATGAATTATTTTGCTCTATTGAATTTCTTTCCATTTCCCTAATTTTTTTTTTTGAGAATTATTTTCTTTTTCCAATTCAGAAATTCTATTTTCTTGAGACTTTTTTATCTTTTCCAATTCAGAAATCCTACTTTCCTGTGTTTTTTTAACCTTTTCTAATTCATAAATTTTGTTTCCCTGCATCTCCTGTGAATTCTTTATTTTTTCCAACTCCAATTTCAGGACGTTGTTATTCTCTATCATAGCTTCCCTTTCCTTTCCCCATTTTTCTTCAAACTCCCTCAATTTTTTAAGAGCTTCTTCTAGGAGAGAGTTATGTGATGGGGGGCAGGGATCGTTCCCCTTTAGGTTGTTATCTGCTGTCTCTCTGCTGTTAACTTCCTCGGGGTTGGATACCCACTCTTTCTCTGTGTAGAAGGAATCTATGGTTTTTCTAGCTTTTTTGCTCATACTTAAAAAATCTTTTGGGGTCTGTCCCTGGGGTAGGAAATTATTTATTTACTTCTTTACCAGCTTCCTCCCAGACCTGATGGATGCAGCGGCTCCTGCGCCTGAGCTAAGACAGAGCTCTGGGAGAGAGTTCCCCACCCCCTCCTGGATGTGCCTCAGAGGTGATTAGCACTACTGTGCTTCGAGGGCGTAGAATAGTAAAGACAGCACAAAGCCCAGCCTATGTGTCCGGGTGGGGCATGGATGTCTGCAGCAGGTGACATGAAAAGCCCCTGCGCTCAGACTGGAAGTGTCTGCCAGAAACCGCGGTCCCTAGTTCAAAGGTTCCGCTTCTCTGGGACTTCCTGGAGCTGAGTTCCACTCCCTCCAGCTAAACTAGGCAGTGTGTGTTGCCTTGGGCCGTATCCACCCACCTGTCAATCTCTTAACTATTCTCAGGTGGTAGCTGAGGCCACACCCCCTGGTGCCGAGTCTCTGCTGAGTCACCCCCAGGATCGGGGAAAATCTAATCTGAGTTTTAAAATATTTTGGCTTTCTCTTCTGAACTGCTAAATAATTAGCAGAGAAGAGCTAACAGCCTGTGCCAGATTCCTTTACCTCAGTGGCTTCTCTGCTCCCAGAGCCCTTCCCAGTGCAATGGTCGCAGTGTGCCCCTACCCCACCGTCTGTGCTGGTCTCTCTTATTCCTCCCCTGAGAACTGACCTTTCCTGTTGAAACTCCAGATTCTCTTCAGCTGGTAAGTCGTGCTTCCAGTCCTTGTGGTATCTATCAGTCCTGAGCTAATTTTGAGACTTAATTTATCTAATTGGTTGTGAGGGAGTGAGGACGTTCACTGAGTTGTGTGTTTCTTCTCCGCCATCTTGGCTCCGCCCCACGTGGTTTCGATTTCTATTGGTTTTGTTATTAATATGATCAGTTATGTTGATGGTTCTCTTAATTTTGAACCAGCCCTGTATTCCTAGTACAAATCCACCTGGTCATAGTGTATTATTCTCATGATAAATTACTGCAAATTTTTTCATCTATATGCACTGGAGAAATTGGTGTATAATTTTCTTTCTCTGTTTTTGCTCTTAACTGGTTTAGGTATCAGTAACATATTTGCATCATAAAAGGATTTTGCTACAGAAGACTCTTTCTTCACCTAATTTTTTTTTCCCCTAAATAATATATATAGTATTGGGATCAATTGTTCTTTTAATGTTTGGTAGAATTCACATGTAAATCCATTTGGCCCAAAAGATTTTTTTTAGGGAGTTCATTGTTGTTCTTTTTCTAAAATTGGGTTAAGTATTTTGTTTCCTTTTCTGTTAGTCTGGACAAATTATTTTTTTTGTAAATATTCAGGCATTTCATTTAGATTGTCAGAAATTATTGGCATAAAGGGGAAAAGAGTGCCTAATTGTTTTCCCAATTGTTTTTTAAAATTTCCTTCAAATTCACCCTTTTCATTTTTAATATTAGTAATTAGATTTTCTTCTTTTTTAATTAAACTAACCAACATTTCTCTGATTTTTATTTTATTTTCATAAATTCAATTTTTAGTTTTATTAGTTCAATAGTTTTTTCTAATTTTTATTTATCTGTCCTTTGAGTTTTAAAAATTTCTAATTTGTTATTTAATTGGTGATTTTTTAATTTGCTTGTTTTTTTCTAGCTTTTAAAATTTCCTGTCCAATTCATTGATATCTTATTTTGTTCATGTATGTATTTAGAGACAAAATTTACCCAAATACTAATTTGGCTATATCCCAAAAGTTTGGTATACTGTATCATTATTGTTATTCTCTTGGGTGAAATTATTGATTGTTTCTATGATTTGTAGTTTGAACCACTCATTCTTTAGTAACAGATTATTTAGTTTCCAATTGATTTTTAAAATTAAATTTTCCATGACCCTTTATTACATGAAATTTTTGTTGAATCAAAATCTTAAAGTACAGTACCATTGATATTTTATAAGAGTTAACCCCATTTAAATTCATTTATGATTACCAAATGTATATTTCCCTCTATGCTGTTTCCCCCGTTTACACTTTTTCTCTCTCCTTTCACCCTGTCCTTTCTTATCAGTATTTTGTTTCTGACTACTACATCCCTCAATCTGCCTTCTATTCTATTACTTCTCTTTCTTTTTTCTCCTATACCTTTCTGTTTTCCTATAGGGTAAGATAAATTTCTTTTTCTTTTTTTTTTTTTTTTCTTTTTGCTGAGGCAATTGGGATTAAATGACTTGCCCAGGATCACACAACTAGGAAGTGTTAAGTGTCTGAGCCACATTTGAACTCAGGTCCTCCCAACTTCAGGATTGGTACTCTATCCACTGCTCCACCTCGCTGCCCCATAAGATAAATTTCTAAACCCAACTGTGTATGTATATTATTCCCTCTTTGAACCAAATCTGATGAGCATCAAATCCAAACAATGCTCAACCTTTCCCTTCATTCCCTTTACGGTATTAGGTCATTTTCTCTAGTTTATTTGTTATAATTTACTCTATTCTGCCTCCTCCTTTTATCTTCTCTCAATACAATACTTTTTATCAGCCCCTCCTCTTTTTTAATATATTATCACATGAAAGTGTACTTATATCTATATCCTTTGTCTATGTATAGTCTCTAAGGGTTCTAATAGATACATAGTTCTCAAAAGTTACAAATATCTTCTCAGTAAGGATATGAACAGAACAGTATGATTTTGCTGAATAACATGTTTTATCTTCTTTTTGCCTTTTTACATTTCTCTTGAGTCTTGTGTTTAAAAAACAGATTTCTATTCACCTCTGGTCATTTCATCAGAAAAATTTCAAAGTCTTCTATTTCATTGAATAACCTTTTATCCTACTGAAGGATCATGCTCAGTTTTTCAGGGTAATTGTTTCTTAGTTTTAATTGATTTTCCTTTGCCTTCCAAAATATCACATTCAAAACCGTCCAATCCTTTAATATAGAAGTCTTACACTAAATCTTATGTAATCTTAACTGTAACTTGTTGATATTTAATTATTTTTTTCTTGAATGCTTGCAATACTTTCTTTTTGACTTGATAAATCTGAAATTTGGCTACAATATTCCTTGGAGTTTTCATTTCAGGATCTCTTTCAGAAGGTGATTGGTGGAATCTTTCACTGACTATTTTACCATCTGATCCCTTATTTAAGTTTCCCTTGAAACTTATTCCCTTGTTCCCAGAAAGATGCTGTCCAGGATCTTTTTCTTTTTCTTTTAAAACATGGCTTTCAAATAGTCCAATAATTCTTAAATTCTCTGTTCTGAATCTATTTCATAGGTCAGTTGTTTTTCCAGTGAAATAGTTTACATTTTCTTCTATTTTTTTTCAATCTTTTGATTTTGTTTGACTGATTCTTGATATCTCAATTAGTTCTAATTTTTAAAGAATTATTTTCTTTTATTAGCTTTTGTACTTCCTTTTCCATTTGGCCAATTTTACTTGCAAAGAAATAATTTTCCTAAGTCTCTCCACTCCATCCCAAATCCAATTTGTCCAATTCTGTTTTATAAGGAATTGTTTTCTTTAATCAATTTTTGTTTGCTTTTCCAAACCATTAATTCTATTATCATAATTTGCCTGTATAATTCTCATTTCTCTTTTTACATTTTTCCTTCTATCTCTTTTACTTGATTTTCAAAATCTATGTTGAATTTTTCTAAGAGGAGTTTTTGTGCTTGAGACCATTTCGTATTCTCTTTTGCGGCTTCACATGTAGACTGTTGTCATTGTTGTCTTCTTCAGAGTTTGCATTTTGATCTTTCCTGTCATCATAACTTTCTATGGTCAGAGCTTTTTGGGTTTTTTGCTCTTTTTAAAAGTTGACCTCTGCTCCTGGTCAAGAACTGGTACTTTCCCAAGTTTAGTGTGCTGGGTGCCAGGGTCCTGATCTTTGGCTTTTCATGTTGAGGTCTCAGGAGTTTGCTGCTTGCTCACTCCCCTGTTATGCCAGTGTTTCTGGCCTTGTCATTTGCTTTCTGTGCTAGAATTAGAGGCCTACATCTGACCTGCTATGCCACCAGACAATAGAGCCTGTATTGAGGAGCTCTGGTTGCTGCTGTACTGATCAGGGCCTCCCTCTGCCTTGTCTGGATACCCTCAGTGCTGATTTGAGCTTCCTTTTTACCCAGTTAGAAATATGTTTCTTGAAATTATTCTAAATTATCTTAAGCTGAGAAATTATTTCATTGGGTCTTTTTGTGAGTTTCATTGCTCCAGAATCTGTTTAGAGCTTTGATTTAACATTGTTTCTAAGAAAAACTCAGGAGAGCTCAGGCAACTTCTTGGCCTCTATCTGCCATCCATCTGAAAATAGGCAAGCGTGTGTGTGTGTGTGTGTGTGTGTGTGTGTGTGTGTGTGTGTGTGTGTGTATGTGTGTGTGTATGTGTGTGTGTGTCCATCCATCTATCTGCATATGAATGTGTGTACTTATCTACCTACCTCTATTTCCCATCCCATACAAGAAAAAAGGGAGAAAATCTCAGAAGAGAATCACTGAATTTTGTGGGGGTAGGAATGGGGGAGGGAGACTGGGAAGGGACTTATGCAAAAAAATTGGTCTTGAACTGAGTCTTGACAAAGCTAGGGAAGCTAGGAAATAGAGGTGAGGAATTAGATCATTTCATGCATGAGGCAAAGCCAATGAAAAAGTTCAGGGTTGGGAGATGCAATATTATGTACAAGGAATAACAAGTATTTCAGTATATATTTTCTATCTACTTTTCAGAGTACATATTTTCAATCTCTCATCTCCACAGACCTCAATCAAATATAATTTTCCAAAAGATAGGGACTGATGTTTTTAAATTGTATCCACAGTGCCTGAAACATAGCAACTAATTTGCTATGAATAATACCATTTTTATTTCACTTCCATTACTTTTTCAGCCATTTAATTTTTACATGTCACTGTATTATAACTATCAGTAGTATTTTGAGTAAGTATCATGATGGTGTAAATGTGGGGATTCTTAACCTGGGATCCACAGGGCCTCCAAGATGTCCATGGACCACATGAACTTTGTTGGAAAAAAAATTTCACTAACTTATTTGCTATTATAATTCAGTGTATTCTAATATAGACTTCCAAAGAATTTATGATACAAAAAAAATTGTGATAATTTTTTCTTGGTTATTAAAAGTCATTTTGTTGTTGTTCAGACATTTCAGTTGTGTCAAAATTATCATAAGCTTATTTGGAGTTCTTAGCAAAGATATGGAGTGGTTTTCCATTTTCTTTTCTAACTCATTTTATAGATGAGGCAAGCAAACAGAGTTAATATTTTACCCAATCAAGCAGTTAGTAACTGTCTGTAACTGGATTTGAACACAAGTCTTCCTGATTTCAGTCTCAGTGCTCTATTCATTGAGCCACCTACCTTTTCTTTTATGATCATGAGCTGCTATGATTGTTAGTGACGATACTGTGTACTTATGAGTTTTGATATAAAATATAGCGATTATATAGGTTATCAAGAACATGCTTACCACCACCACTTATAAAATGTCAGGGACATGCTTATACTGGATGCTTAAAGGTGAATGAATAATTATATGTCTCATAAGTACATCAAAATGTGTTAGAGTTATGACTTTAATTAAATGCCTATTAAGTTTAGAATATAGCAGAAGATGCAAATGTCTTAGCAAAATACAAATATATTATCAATATTAGTATTATCTAGATATTATTAGCTAATTATTGAAGATTACTCCATAATTTACAAATCTACAATTTTACTTGGTTCTCACAATTTTATGAGGTTGTAGATTAAATGTTATTTACATTTTGCAAATAGGTAGAATATGACTCAAACATTAGGAAGATATATTTATTACATGCTTACTATGTCCTGGAAAGGTTCTAAGCACTAAGGTTACAAATGTAGACAAAAAGAAAAACAGTCCCTGCCCTTAAGGAGATTGAATTCTAATGAAGAGAAGGCAATATATAAAAAGTCACTGAAAAGAGAAAGAAACAAAGACTAGTCATGTGGAAGAATGTGGCAAAAAAAGGAGAGTCAGGAATGCAAGTAGGAAAGGAATGAACCATGATAAGTCTGTATTTACCCCCAAAATTGAGGTCCACGAAGCAAGTAGCCATTGGGAACAGAGAACCATCATGGTGGAAGTTTATTACAAAGTGAGAAAACTCCAGGCAAAATTACAGAATGAAAAGATAGCTGAGTAATGCTTGTCAAGTTTATACTATCAAAAACATGGCTATAAGGGGATTATTTTCAAAGAAAGTTAAGTAGGTGTGATAATTGTATTTGGTCTCTTAAAGTCACTGAAAATATTCCACCTTTACTTCCTTATATAATTAGCTCATTAATGTCCAATTTCGAATTTTGCTCAACTTGGTGTCCAGATTTGGGCTATGTCAAGTAATATTGTACAGATAGGCATCTCATAAATTAAGATGATTATTAAAACTATTCCCAAGAAATAACACAAAAGCTTTCAGTGCCATTTAGCTTAAGCTAGTGATGACGAATCTTACAGTTGGAATATTACCTATGGTATCCCTAGTTTATTGTTCTTTAATGTGATCAACACATAACATTTTAAAACATGATTCTTTCCCTAATGTTTTCCTAATAGTTGGCAAAGATATATAAAAGTAGGATATACAAAAGTGGAGAAAATGTATTTCACTTCTGCTGTGTACATTCTTGAAATCTGTGTGTATGTGAGAGAACTATAAATATCTAAGATTCCTATGGCAACATTCATATTGCAAGCCACCACATTTGGATATTATGAAATATATTTAACAACAAAGTATATTAAATATGTACAAGGAAGTAGTAGGAAAAAAAAGAATCAAAAGCAGAAATAGAAAATGGGAAAGTGACTATCGGTGATCTTTTTTGCCATCTTTTAACAATGACAGCCAGACAAATACTTCAAACCACATTTTGACATCTTCCAAGCCCTGAAGTACAAATTATTTTGTTTAAAGTTGCTTTGAAATATTTTATCTCTCAGGCCTTAATTGACAATATTGTAATATGAGGAACATTGAATCCATTTAGTCCTAATGCACTTAAAATATAAATCTATGAAGAGTGCTTTGATATGATAATAAAAAACAAAACAAACAAAAACTTAGATCTTAACTTTTATCACTCACAAAATCATTTACCCCCCAAATAGCTGTCATCACATTATTTAAATAAAGATTCAAGTCATTAAAAATATTGTCATTTCTTTTGGAACTCTATGTCTACAGAAATTGCTTTCATTGTTAATTGCTTAAAGTAGAAACCACTTTCCCTCCCTCTTTCCCAGGTAATCTTAGTTTTCTCCAAAGGTGCTATGTCAGCTTCAAATGCAGCTTTGTATGGAGAATATATATGATGAAAACTAAGCCACCTGAAAGAAAATGGCAGTTCTGTAATTTGCCAGTGTTTTCTGTGTGTACCAAATTTATCATGTGCTCAGAAGGTCCAGGTGGTTTAAGTGGATTTCAGAAATTATTTATTCAGTCCCCAAATGTGCATCAAGTGTTCACAATTTATGAAGAGCTATGTAAACCTCAAAAGAGATTTTATCACAAAACATAGGTTTTTGTTTTTGTTTTTGTTTTTTTTTTTGTTTTTTGCTTCCTGAGATCAGTAGGTATCCCCATTGTCATTTGTCTTTCTTTTCTTGTGAGATCTGCCCATCTCCTTTTGAGACTTAGCTACTATTCCATTGGGATAATTCAATTTAGACCTTATGGATTGATTTGACTATAAGATGATCTTTTAAATCCTGAAATGTAAGAAAGCTAACAGTTTAAAACAGATATTTTAAAAATCTTGCTATTTCTTTACTAGTACTCTACCCTGTGCCAATATATCTTTGTATAATAAACAATTGGAAAACAAATGACCCATATGAGAATGCGTATAATACTTCGAGCATGCATTATGATGTTGTTAATTTAAAATGTTTATTGCCCACTTTTGCTTCCCAAAATGATTGATTTCAAGCTTTCTAAAGGACTCCTATACAAATTGATGGGTTCCATTAAGTTCTTGATGCACTCCCTCCACCCACCCCATTTTGTAAATCTGTTTCCAGGATAAGGTACAGAACAACATGAATATCTGGATATTGGCAATGATTCAATGTATTATAAGTTTTTTGGACAAAGAGTTCTAGACAAAAATTGAGAGATAGAGCTTGATATAAACATATATTTAGGTCTAAGTATATAAAGCATATAGACAAATATTTATATTTTTATGGGTGTATAAAGATATAAGTATCTGACCAGATGCCTCTGCATCAATGACCTGTTATACACAATTATATAAGCATAAATATAT
The DNA here is from genome assembly GCF_048593235.1 of Sminthopsis crassicaudata. NCBI lineage: Eukaryota > Metazoa > Chordata > Mammalia > Dasyuromorphia > Dasyuridae > Sminthopsis > Sminthopsis crassicaudata. Next base: position 357,592,893 of record NC_133619.1, on the reverse strand, counting down.
GTGTGTATATGTATATGTGTGTGTATGTCTGTATATTATAATGTGTATTTCCATTAAAAAAGATAAAACCATGGGTCGTGTGGCATCCTTTTTTTCAATGGCTTTATTTAAAAACAATAACAATAACAACTTTAATTGGATTAATAAGAGTTGAGTTCTCTACCTCTTACTAATGCAATGTCTTAATTATTAATTGTGTATTTTTTATTCTCTAGGTTTTACTTGCCTTCCTTATAAAATAATGCCTTGGCTATCAATATTAAAAAAAATAATAATAATTCTGACAAAACAAACAAACAAACAAACAAACAAACAAACACTTTCAGGGCAGCTAGGTGGTGCAGTGGATATAACACCAGCCTTGAAGTCAGGAAGACCTGAGTTCAAATCTGGCCTCAGACACTTAACACTTCCTAGCTGTGTGACCCTGGGCAAGTCACTTAACCCCAATTGCCTCAGCAAAAACACACAAAACAAACAAACAAAAATACTTTCAACAATATCTAAGCTCACGTATTGAGACCAAAGTCTGAATTGCTAAAGTGAATAATTCAAGTTGATTAAAAGAAAATGTGTTCTTAAGCAATATAGAAATTTCAATGCTGCCACCCATCTTCATTTCTGGCAAGAAAAATTATGGCAACTGTCTCACACTGAGTTTCTATACGAGGATGATTGACTTTAAAATAGATCATCTTGGAATGCAAACTCTGAGAGTAAAGAAAGCATCATTTTCCCCCCCTTTATAAAACACATTACCAGACATTGTGTATTGTATAAAATAGATGCTTAAAACCACTTATTGAATTGATTTGAAATTATTTAAAGGTGTGTATTCCTAAATACAAAGAACATAAGATCTTTATTATATCTCTGAGTAAATTTAATTGAACTAATATGATGATGATAATGATGATAGAGAATAATGACAGATCTTGTCTGAAGTTCATAGTTTTTTTAAATACATATACACACACATATATGTGTATGTGTGTGTGTGTGTGTATATATATATATATATATATATATATATATATAAAGATATATATATAAAGATATATATATATATATAAACATATATATATAATTTAAACTGCCATCTTCTGTTTATCATAGTCTGAACCCTGGAAATTATATACCCACATGTATAAATATCACCTTGGTCAATGACTTAGAGATTCATCTAGATTTGTTACAAAAAACCTTTCATTGTGCAGTGAGGCCCTAAATCTCTTAAGTTTATGTCAGGGATATGTTTTATCCTAGTGAGCATTCTCTTTGATAAATTATTTTTGCCTTTGTAGAAATGCTTTAAAGAACAAAATAACAGATAACCCTACCCCACCTCCTCCATGCTGATTCTCTGAAATTTCCATCTGACCCATCTTGCCTATTTTGTTCAAATGCAGTCTGAGCCACCTACATATTCCAGAAAAATCTGTTACTTTATTCCAGTAGCTTCCCTACTCAAATTACACCAAATAAGTGCTATATAAGAAATTTTTATAACTGAGGGGAAATGTTTCATAAACATTATAGAAAATATTCACTTTCTTGTCCAATATGACACTGCTTCAAATTTCAACTATCATAATGGATTCTAAAGCAACCAGCTATCAAGTAGGTATTTGAAGTCATTAGGGGGAAAAAAAAATTGAACTTTTTTAAATCAGATTTTTTTTAAAAAAGAGAAAGAAGTCCAGGGGAAAAAAATTACAAATCAATTTCATGGTTTTTCTTCTATGCAAAAAAAGCTAAGTAAAGAGTTGGATACTCCTTCTTTCTCTTTCTATCTCTCTGCCCCATTCTGTTTCTCTTTCTGTCTCCGTCTCCTCTCTTTTTCCCCTTCTCTCCCTCTTTTTCTCCCTCCCTCCTTTCTCTCTCTCTCTCTCTCTCTCTCTCTCTCTCTCTCTCTCTCTCTCTCTCTAGTTCTCTCTCTCTTTCTCTCTCTTTCTTTCCCTCCTTCTCTCTCTCTCTCTCTTTTACACACATACACACACATAACCACACAATATTAGTTTTGATAAATCCCCTGTTTCAGTATACATTTTTCCCCAAGAAATAATCCAATACATTATTCCACAAACCATTGTGCTAATTTTATGAAGGGAAGTAAGATAGCATATGGAGTAGTGGTCTTATTAGCTGATCCATTCCTGAAACATCTGTGTCTGGCAAGCAGGAAGTAGACATTATAACCCTTATTTTATTCTTTTTTTTTTTTAATTATCTCCTCCCTCCCTCCACTCCCTCCCCCCGATGGCAGGTAATCCCATACATTTTACATGTGTAAATACCATTTTCTTGTTGCACATTAGCTTCCGAAGGTATAAGTAACCTGGGTAGATAGACAGTAGTGCTAACAATTTACATTTGCTTCCCAGTGTTCCTTCTCTGGGTATAGTTATTTCTGTCCATCATTGATCAACTAGAAGTGAGTTGGATCTTCTTTATGTTGAAGATTTCCACTCCCATCAGAATACATCCTCATACAGTATTGTTGTTGAAGTGTACAGTGATCTTCTGGTTCTGCTCATTTCACTCAGCATCAGTTGATTTAAGTCTCTCCAGGCCTCTCTGTATTCCTCCTGCTGGTCATTTCTTACAGAGCAATAATATTCCATAACCTTCATATACCACAATTTACCCAACCATTCTCCAACTGATGGACATCCATTCATCTTCCAGTTTCTAGCTACAACAAAAAGAGCTGCCACAAACATTTTGGCACATATATGACTCTTTCCGCTCTTTAGTATTTCTTTGGGATATAATCCCAGTAGTAGCGCTGCTGGGTCAAAGGGTATGCACAGTTTGACAACTTTTTGGGCATAGTTCCAAATTGCTCTCCAGAATGGCTGGATTCTTTCACAACTCCACCAACAATGTATCAGTGTCCCAGTTTTCCCACATCCCCTCCAACATTCATCATTATTTGTTCCTGTAATCTTAGCCAATCTGACAGGTGTGTAGTGGTATCTCAGAGTTGTCTTAATTTGCATTTCTCTGATCAGTAGTGATTTGGAACACTCTTTCATATGAGTGGAAATAGTTTCAATTTCATCATCTGAGAATTGTCTGTTCATATCCCTTGACCATTTATCAATTGGAGAATGGTTTGGTTTCCTATAAATCAGGGTGAGTTCTCTATATATTTTGGAAATGAGACCTTTGTCAGAACCTTTCCTTTTAAATATATTTTCCCAATTTGTTACTTCCCTTCTAATCTTGTTTGCATTAGTATTGTTTGTACAGAAACTTTTTAGTTTGATGTAATCAAAATCTTCTATTTTGTGATCGATAATGATCTCTAGTTCTCCTCTGGTCATAAATTCCTTCCTCCTCCACAGGTCTGAGAGGTAGACTATTCTCTGTTCCTCTAATCTATTTATGATCTCATTCTTTATGCCTAAATCATGGACCCATTTTGATCTTATCTTGGTATATGGTGTTAAGTGTGGGTCCATATCTAATTTCTGCCATACTAATTTCCAGTTTTCCCAACAGTTTCTTCTGAATAATGAATTTTTGTCCCTAACATTGGTATCTTTGGGTTTGTCAAAGAGTAGATTGCTATAGATGTATCCTTTTTTGTCCTTTGTATCTAATCTGTTCCACTGATCTACCGTTCTGTTTCTTAGCCAGTACCAAATGGTTTTGGTGACTGCTGCTATATAATATAGCTTTAGATCAGGTACACTTAGACCACCTTCCTCTGACTTTTTTTTCATTAGTTCCCTTGCAATTCTCGACCTTTTATTCTTCCATATGAATTTTGTTGTTATTTTTTCTAGGTCATTAAAATAGTTTCTTGGGAGTCTGATTGGTATAGCACTAAATAAATAGATTAGTTTGGGGAGTATTGTCATCTTTATTATATTTGCTCGGCCTATCCAAGAGCACTGAATGTCTTTCCAATTATTTAAATCTGACTTTATTTTTGTGGCAAGTGTTTTGTAATTTTTCTCATATAATTCCTGACTATTCTTTGGTAGATGGATTCCCAAATACTTTATACTCTCAACATTTGTTTTAACCCTTATTTTATTCTGAAGGACACTGAGGGCCAAGAAAATGAAATGATATGAAGGCAACTATTGCATTGATAGTAATGCCTCCATTCTCTCAATTTTTACCAAACTAAGGACCCCATAGAGATTTTTCTATGGTTCTGAATGATTTTTTTTATGAAAATGGTGAAATATAAGGCTGAATCACTTCCTTGAGAAACGAAGGTACATCTCAAAATAAATGATCCCAAGTTAGTAATTCAGAAAGAGTCTTCTTGTTATAGGTTAATTGCAAAAGAAAAGGATCTCTAGATTTCTAAACTTATTTTCTCTATTTGGTCAATATCTATGTTGATGGAAATATAAAATAGACAGTTAATAGAGATTAAGTTTCTAATTAAGTTTAGTTCTTGTTGAGCAATGCTTGAATTAGGATCATATGACAATTTTCATCTTATCCCTCCTGCCTTCAGAATTGTTTCTTTCCAAATCCACCTTTACTACTTCCAGAATATTTTTCTTAAAAATGACTCTCTCCTTTCCAACTACTACCAAGAAAGCTTTAGTTTCCTATAATATCCATTTTAAGACATATCTAAAGATGTGCATTAAATTCTACTCTGACATGTTCAAGGTCCTCCAAACTAGATAGATCAATTAAATTCAACAATCCTTGGTTGTTTCATATCTATTCTCAGAGTTTTTGTGACTGAATTCTTTTAAAATTTTTAAAGAACTATATCAATATGAACTTTTCTGCTCTCTTTTAAAAAACCCATATAATTCAGCTTCTCCATATTCAATGACAGTAACAAAATAATAGATAATTTTATTATCTATTAATAAAACAGTTAACTATTTTATGCCATGTAATCTTCAACAATCTTAATAGGTAGGTATTGTTGTTATGTTTATAAGAAACTAAAGCTAAAAGATTGTTACTTGGCCAGGTTCACAGGGCTGTTAAATACCTAAGACATATACAAAGAGGCAAAAGGCAGTCCCTGCCCCCAAGGAGCTTATAATCCAAAGAGGGAGACAACATACAACAAATACATGCAAAGTAAGCTATGTGCAGGATAAATGGGGGGGAGGGGGAATAACACAGATTAAATGAAAATTTTCATTAACTTCTTAGTTTACAGAAAAGAGATACTATCTGACAGAGTAAACAAAATAAGCAGTTTAATTTAATCTAGGTACCTGTGAAAGGCACATGACTTCTACTATGTAAAGATATCTTAAAATGAACATATCCAGGATCCCACCTTGACTGTGCTTGGGTCTTTATGTCCCAAGTAAAAATAGTCGCTACATAAAATACCTGTTATTATTATTTTTTATTAATCAAATTAGGAAAAATGATTTAGCACTACAATCTTTGTGTCATGTGACTTAATTTTCCATGATGCTGTGGTGTATCTGCATAGAGATTAACTATTGAATTTTCCCTTAGGATTTTCTGCTTCAGTTTCATGTTGATGTTTTGATCAAGTCTTAGGCTTACATCTATAGCAAAACATAGTCTCTATGATCTTATTACCTTCTGGGTCAATAAGTTAGTAAGAATTTGTTGAGCATTATCTTGCGAAAAGACCCATGCCCCTGAGCCAGTTCTGTAACTGAAACACTTCCTAAAAGCATTCTAGGACAAGCCTTACTGAAAGTTCTTGCCTCCCTAATGACATAGCTAAGTAGCAGGCCTCTCATCTCTAAGGTCAATCTACTAAGCTATCTCATCTTTCAAGCAGAAGCTTGATAATTGCTTTACTTTTCTGCCTTCCAAGCACATTAGTGATTCTTTAACTGCAAATAAAATTAGCTAATAAGAAAAGCATCCTTCAAAAGAGTAGGACAATCTTGAAAGGACATACTTATCATTATTTCTTATAACAAATAAAGAACTCCCACCACAACAAAAACAACAAAAAGGCATTTCCTACAGAGAAAACAGCTAGGTAGTTAAACTTTATCATAATATTTATCTAGTTTTAATCAGATTTAATGGCTGATGGCACTTTTCATATCACATTCTGGTTTCACTCTAGGCTTAACATTTGAAGAAAAAAAATATTCTGAATACATAAGTGGAAAGTTTACTCAGCAAATCAGTTTCTCAAGGTAAAGTGGAAATAGACTAGCTTCAAAGATATTCCCTACATTTTTAAAATGAATTTTTGTGATTGTTCTCTAGCTGTTATATTTAGGTGAGCATAAATTTAAAATCTACATTAGAAATAATTTCTTATTCCAAGTATTCTTGACAGATTAGAAGCCAAATGAATTTTAACAGACTATTAATTGTCATTGCTGATAGAATCCAGTACAATGCAATAAGAATTTCATGAATACTTCTCCCCCTCTCCTACCAAAGCTTGAATGTATATAGATAACTACAGTATTCTACTAGATTGTAAGCTATGTGAAAGCAAGAAATGTCTCATATCTTATCTTTCTATGACCGGGACCCACCTAACATGTACTAGATATTAAAAAAAAAAAATATGACTTAAAAAATAAGCTAACTTTACCAGCCATTTTATTTGTCTAAGCCTAAGGAATACCTTTGAGCCATTTTTCCATTTAACTTCATCTTTCTTGTATCTTTTCATTTCATTTAAAGCATTAATGCCAAAATCAACATTATCAAATTTCTCTAGTAGGACATCAATATTTCAATCCTTAGATAAGAATTTCACATTGGGGTGTTGTAATAACTGATTTGATAGTGTGCCCAAAGGTGATGCAAATAATTCATTTCATGGGCAATTGGTCATATATCCTTGGCAGAGCTTTTGGTTGTCATAAAGAAAAATAATACCATGGATGTACTTATGTATTTATTATAGAAGATAAATAGGGATGCTATATGAGGAGTTTGCTGAGGTTCTTTAAAGAAATTTAACATATACAATGATTGTAGGAAATCACATGCACCAAAATCTTTGCTAGAGACTCTCTACCATTTGATTGTCAGCTAACTTGTTAATTGATAATTAATGTATTTCTTTAACATCTTAACACATTCCAGGATTGTAATGTGTGGGCTAGCTTTCTGGAAGTCCTCCGGAAGAGCCTTGATCTCAGCAGGATAGACACCATGAGAATGGATAAAAATAGAGTCCAAAGCCTTTATTGTCTCTTACATAGTTGGTGTCTATCATTGCCTGGACCAATCTCAGTCCGACCCAGTATCCTCCAGCAGTCTGCCAATCTCAACAGTCTTCCTCTGAGTCTGACTTTGTCCCCAGTTTAAATATCCTATTATAAGTACATCATAAGTACATTATTACAGTATACTGAATAGGTGTGAATTACAGAATTATTACATCTCCATTCTAAGTACTAAGTACATATTGAAATACAGAACCATTATCTCATAAATTCCTCTGAGTTAACACCTTGTTTCAAGTATATTTCTCCAGAGTGCTGGCTTTCTACACAGGATAATTCATTTTTTAATCGGTTGCAGGCTGAAGAAAGTGTAAGACCCAAAGGAATAATGTCTTAATTTTGGAATTTCAAATGGTCAGAAAAAACAGAACTTGCCTAATGTCCCTTAAGATCATGATGTTTTCTATTCTATAATAATAACTCATATTTATGTAGGGCTTTAAGGTTTACAGTGGTCTTCACAAAATCTCTGGGGCTTATTATACACTTTATTAAACTATCACTCTATTAGGATTTCACTTGCCCTTTGTCACTTGGCAAGTAAGGGTGAAAAGAAGGATGCAAATCCAAATCTCTTGAATCTGAATTGAGTTTCTTTTCAAAATGTCAGACAATCACTCTTTCCATCTGCTTGTGAGGTTGACTGGAGAATGAGAATTCACAAAAAGAATAGTAAGAGATTATAGTCTGTTACAATACTAGATTAAGTAGGAACACATTTCTTTGTTCTCTCTCTCTTTTTTTAAAAAGATTTGTGTCAAAAGGAAATAGATCCAATGGGATAATGAGGTAAGTCATATCAACAGAGTAAACTGTAACATCCTTAAAAAAAAGGAAAATTTTAATTCTATCTTTCTAGTGTTAGCATAATACTTAAACATGGAAGATACAAAAAAAATCATATACTATTTTAGATATTCTGTGTAGATATTTTATTTCCCCAAATAGAGTACAGACTTTAAGAATGAGAGCAGATAGAAACTGGAAAGTGAGTGGATGCCTATCAATTGGAGAATAGTTGGGTAAATTGTGGTATATTTATGTTATGGAATATTATTGTTCTGTAAGAAATGACCAGCAGAATGAATACAGAGAGGCTTGGAGAGACTTACATGAACTGATGCTGAGTGAAATGAGCAGAACCAGGAGATCATTATATACTACAACAACAATACTGTATGAGGATGTATTCCGATGGAAGTGTATATGTTCAACGAAAAGAAGATCTAATTCAGTTCCAACTGATCAATGATGGACAGAATCAGCTAAACCCAGAGAAGGAACACTGGGAATTGATTGTGACTTGTTTGCTTTTGTGTTTTTCTTCCCAGGTTATTTTTACCTTCTGAATCTAATTCTTCCTGTGCAACAAGAGAACTGTATGGTTCTTCACACACATATTGTATCTAGGATATACTATAACATATTTAACATGTATAATTTATGACTGCCTGCCATCTAGGGGAGGGGGTGGAGGGAGGAAAGGGAAAGGTCAGAACAGAAGTGAGTGCAAGAGATAATGTTTAAAAAATTACCCATGCATATGTACTGTCAATAAAAAGTTATATATATAAAAAAAAAAAGAATGAAAGCAGAAATGGAATCTTTGCATCCCTATTCTGTAGCACCACACCTTAGAGAGAGTAGTCTCATGTTAATTATTATAATAATTTATTTAAGTAGAGGAAAAAATTTCATATAATTAGTTTGAAATAATGAAAACTGTATTCTTACCAAATTTTGGGACAGGTCATAGTGAGGTTGAACAATTTCTATAAATGTTATTACTCTTTTAAATGAATTCATATTTATAAAAGTTAGTACAGTGTCTGGCACATAGTGGCCAGACTTTCCTGCTTTCACTTGCCTTAAATGCATTCTCACATCCAGTTCATTATGATCCACTGAGGTCATAGAGCAAAAGCTGAAATTACCTAAGTGCAAAAATTTTTTTGTTTAAAAATATTTATAACCTAGCTAATATAAATATTTTGCCCCAATTAATGTAATGATATGACTAACTTGGTTTAGTTAAATATATATTATAAATATATAATAAAATTATCTTAGGGAATATGCCACAAAAACAATTATGAATTCTATCTAGAATCAGTCCACAGTACTTCTCTGGAATTATGTGATTGATGCAAGTTATCTGTTTTAATATGTGAGCTCTACCATGTAAGCAAAAGCATCTAGATAGTACAGTAGATAGACAACTGAGCCTGGAGATAGAAGGATCTGAGTTCAAGTCCAGCCTCAGATACTTACTAGCTTTGTGACTTTGGACAAGTCACCTAACCATTACTTCTCAGTTTCCTCATATGTAAAATGAGTTGATGAAGGAAATGGCAAAGCACTGCAGTATCTTTGCCAACAAAATCCCATATGTGTCATGAAAAGGAAGACATTAACTGAAAAACAAAAATCCTATGTTCTCTAAGAAAGTTTCTATTGCTTTCCTTCTTTTAATTTCCTTTCATCCTGTTTATATATTTTTATATGTAGCTGTTTGCGTTTTGTCTCCCCATTATATTGTGAGCTCCTTGAAAGCTGACATCATCATATATATGCATGTGGAGTGGTGGATGTTTTTATTTGTTTTAAGGGTTTTCTTTTGTTATTATTGCTTTGCCTTTCTTTAAAAAAAATGCTTGTTGACTGACTGACCTGTCTTAAGTATTAATTCTTGTAAGTTGTTTTTTTAGTAGTGTTGGTAATCTGCACTGATATATTTATAGTCTTTTGCCCAGTGGTTACATAATTAGGGATATGTCTTTTGAGTCAGTCTTCATTTAGAGTGCAATTTCTATTCAGTGATATATTCACAGCTGGTTGGTGGTCATAAAGTTTAAGGTGAAGATTTTGGCCCCTTTAATACTGTTCTCCAATAAATTGAAATATAAGTAACCTTAAATATTTTTTTTTTGAAACGGAATTGTCTAAAGAAACTCCTTCTCCCTACATATCTGTAAATACAAGTCTTAAAGAACAACATGAGGACATTGAGAAGTATAGTCACCTAAGTCATTTTCCTCATATAAGTGAGAGACAAAAGTTGAAGCCAAGTCTTCCTGAATCTTGGGTCAGTATTTTATCAAAAATGCCATATTGCTCCTAGGTTTTAAAGAACTATTAGTCTTGAAAATTATTTTCCTATAGAAGCAGATGCATAAAATTCTTTTTATATTCAAGAACTTACCTCATCTCTGCCAAGTAGCTCATTTCTTTGAAAACATTCTATTTTTCCTCATCTTAAATATTGTTTGATTGAAAATACATTGCATTTTGCTAGTAGGTATTTTTCCCTGAGAACCTTTATGCTATGTGTAAATAATTATGTTGTTGGAGAAACAAGTGAATATGGTATTTTTCCTAATGGAGAAGACAAACTATTTCAGTAGATGAGGCATAGACACATGATATTTTAGTTAGTAATAGGGGGTAGAAAATAATGTGCTATAAATAGTATGGACCTCAGTCATTCAGAAAAGGGAATTATCTGTGTAGGCAGAGGTAGTCAGAGAAAGTTTTACAAGGGAGGCTGATTAAAAAAGGTGCTAAAGGATGAGCAAGAGTTAAATAGGAAGAGTGAAGGCATAGGAAGGATATATTGGAATAGAATAGAAAGTAAGAATCAATTCAGCAAAGATTTGGAATCAGAACAATACAAGATTTTTTTAACAATATTTCTATGAAAACAGAATAAAAAGAAAAAGACAAAAGAGACCAAGCACATTTTGTCAGTGTTAAAAATAATGCAACTTTCTGGAAGTTCTATTTTTTAGATAGCCACTCTAGTGGTTATAGAAACTGTGCATTAATTGGAGTTGTCCATGACTAAAATATCATCTCAAAAAATGTTGTCTCACTGTCTCTGCAGGTATGGAAATAGAGACTAGTCTTGCAGGGAATGTTGTAAAGGGATCCTACATGGATATGGATATACGGATATGTACATATACACATATATTATATGTACTCAAATTCATGTATATATGTACACATGTACATATATATGTAAGAACATATATATGTATACACAAAAATATGTGTACTCTCTCTCTCTTTATATATATATATGTGTGTGTGTGTATGTGTGTGTGTGCCTGCATGTGTATGTACATATAAATAGTCATATTTTCAAGCCCAAAGTTAAGAAAACCTGTCATTGAATCTATTTCTGTACTTTCTAGTTTTTAAAAGATTTTAGTTAAAATGTCCCTTTCCTTTAACAGAAAGAGAAGAGTTGAGGCATAGATGAACAGTAGATTGCCACAGGTTGTATTAAGTCTGAGAGAGAAGTATATCTATTTTCTTCAGATAGAAAAAATCATTTTTGTCAGACTAATAGTATTTCTGGACATTATGTTCATATACTATCATTTTCAGATTACAAATTGAATTTATCGGGGCAGCTAGGTGGTGCAGTGGATAGAGCATCAGCCCTGAATTCAGGAGGACCCGAGTTCAAATATGGTCTCAGACACTTAACACTTCCTAGCTGAAACCCCAGACTCAAAAAAAAAAAAAAAAATTAATTTATCCTTGATTTACATATCCTTACCCTTTTTTTTTTTTTTATATAATACTATTTTTTCTGTTTGGGGGTTACATACATTGGGGTATGGGGGGCAATAGAAATTTTATGAAATGCTGCCTTAAAATTTATTTAAAATGTGGGTAAAGAATTTCCAACGTTAAAAATATAGGCATACTTCAATACTGATTTCATTGTACAGTCTTTGAACTTGCCAGGATTTGATGGTAAAACAGAAATGATACATTGACGTAGGCCCACTATTGCACAGTACTTATTTGCTAGTGACGATTATTTCCCTGGGAGACTTCAAAGAAACTGGTATCATAATAGCAGAATGAAAGAAGAGAAAGAACATTTTTATGATTCAACACTCTTCTAATTGTGAAACTTCTTGTATACCTGAAGAAGAGTTTTTGACCCTGGATTCTATGCAAGAAGCCTTTGAAAATATTTCCTCTTCTTTGTATTTTCCTGTACTGTGCTTATGTTTTTGCCTCATTCCTTCTACTTCCACAATGTTAAATGAGCACAACATTTTTGAGCAAGGTACTCTAGACTCTTGCCAAATGTTTGTGAACCAAGAATGAAATAATTTCGCTCCAGGTTCCCTATTCCCACTGAGAACCAAATAGTCCAGCTCTGTATGTCTAATAGGAATGTTTTAGATCAGAGCTTCTTAATTTTTTTTCCAATTATGACCCCTTTTTCAACCAAGAATTTTTATGAAATTCTGGTATACTAATCAAATACTTATGGATAATAAATCATAATTTTGCAATCCCTACATTCAGTTACACGACCCCTGAGTGTCTGTGGCCCACAATTTAAGAAACTTTGTTTTAGATAAGAAATAACCTTCAATTCATTTGCACTTCTAAGTTTAAAAATGATGAAAATGGAAATTTTCTTCTCCTTTCTACTTTTTTTTTTTTTCATTAACATCATTTCTTACAATCCTCACATTACAAACATAGACACACCACAATTTTCTCTACAAACCCACAGTTTGGTCAACTTTCTGAGTTTCCTAATGTACAAATATATAGTGTTTTTCTTTTTTAAAAAATAAAGAATTATCATACCATGCTATGCATTGGTGACAATGATTCTCTTGAAAGGCAATCAATAATAGTAATTGGACTTTTGTCTTTAATAATTCTTAGTTTTCTTTGAAACACATTAATGTAGAGAGTTCTGGGGGTGGAGCCAAGATGGAAACCATTTAGCCGCTAAAACTTTTCCAGTTTCCCTTGAAAACCATTGACACTGAACCACAAAACCCGCAAAAACTGAACAAAATCTGATGAAATGAAACCACTCTCTAGCTCAAGATAAATTGGAAGGACTTAAAGAAAGGTCATTTTAACTAAGGTAAAAGGGGTGTTCAGCCTGGCTCAAATGAAGTTTGGGAAAGCCAGTGAGAGGCTGTTAATCACAACTTATTAGTAACTGAGACTTTCAATCATGGTTTAGTAGCAGAACAGACCAGTAAGGAAGCTTCCAATCCCAGGGAAGAAGTAAATTGCCAGCCTGGAAAACCAGACTGTTGATAGAGATAGATGTGGCTACCCTCTGCTATGAACAAGAAACTAAACACAAGACTCTTGCATTCAAAGCCAAGGCTCAGAGTGGCACAGGAACCTTGGGACGGTGCCCCTTGTACTTCAGGAACAGAACTCAATCTTAAAAGTCATAAAAAAGGAAAAGAAGAAAAAATGAGCAAGAAACAAAAAACAAACAAACAAAAAAAAAAATAATAATTTTAATCATAGAATGGTACTATAGTGATAAGGAGGACCAAAATGCCAACTTGGACAAGGACAAAAAGGGCACAAGGAAAAAGGTGATATGAATTGGTCTCAAACCTAAAAATACTTCTTGTAAGTGCTCACAAAAGATTTTAAAGGGCAAATAATAGAGGTAGAAGAAAAATGGGGGGTGGGGTGGATGAGAGAAAGTCAAAATCTTGGAAAAGGAAAACAATTCCTTAAAAATTCAATTGGTCAAACATACTTAAGAAAACAATATCTTGAAAAGTAGAATTAATCAAATGAAAAAAGAGATTCAAAAACTAAAGAAAATCATAAATTCAAATGTAGAACCAGGCAAATGGAAGCTAATGACTCTATGAAACATCAACACTCAGTCAAAGCAACCAAAAACAACTTTTTAAAGATGGACAAAAATATAAAATTCCTCATTGGAAAAAATACTGACTGGAAAATAGATCCAGGAGAGACAAATGAAAAATCATTGGTCTACATAAAAACCATGATCAAAAAAAAAAAAAAATTGCATAATATTCTTCAAGAGATCATCAGGGACAACGTCCCTAATACACTAGAACCAGTCATTGAAAAAAATCCATCAATCACTTCCAGAAAAAGATTCCACAATAAAAACCTCAAGAAACATTGTAAAACTCCAGAAGCATAATCTCAAGAAATAAACAGTATAAGCTGCCTGGAAAAATAACAATAAAAAACAAAACAAAAAACCATAGCAATAACAACAAAAACAATTCAAGTATCAGAGGGCCTCCAATACCACATTCCAGAAAACAAAGGACCTGGGGGATTAGAACCAAGAATCAATTACCTAATAAGACTGAGCATCATCTTTCAAGGGAGGAGATAGATCTCCTATGAAGTAAGAAAATTTAAATCATTTCTATTGGAAAAAACAACAACAACAACAACAACAACAACAACAACAACAACAACAACCAGAATTTAATAGAAAATTTGATCTTCAAATACAGGACTCAAAAGAACTGAAGGGTAATCAAGAAAAAATAACTTTATTTAAATGTTAAACTATTTATATCCCTAGGTGGAAAAATAATGCTTATAACTTTTGAGAATTGTATTCTTTTATTGGGACAGTGAGAGAGGGCATACAAGGACAGAAGATGTGGGTTTGAATTGACTCTGATGTGATGATATCAAAGAAAAAGACATTAAGGGCTAGAAAAGGGGTTGTACTGAGAGAAGTGGAAAGGGGAGACAAAATCGAGCAAATTAGATCATATTAAGAAGCACAAAGATCTATTACAATAAAGGTAAAGCATTGTCTGAAGCTTAATCTTATCAATTTTGGCTCAAAAAAGAAAGTATATAAAGAAGAGAAGTCTATATAGAGGAGAAAATACAGAAGGAAATACACAACTGTCATTTCTCGTAAAATAGAGGCAAATAGCAAAATGGATTAAAATCCAGAATCCTACAATATGTTGTTTTCAAGAAACATATTTGGACCAGAAAAGATACATACAGAATAAGGGAAAAGGCTGGAACAGAATTTGTTATGTTACAGCTGAACTACAACAACAACAAAAGCAGGAATACTAATTCTGGTTTCAGATAAAGCAAAAATGAAAATAGATCTAATTAAAAGAGATAAAGAAGAAAACTAGATCTTGTTAAAAGATACCATAGACAATGAAGTGATATCCATATTAAATGTATATGCATCAAGTAGAACAGTTATTCAAATTCAAATTCAAAAAAATTAGGTAAAGCAGAAGTTTTGCCAAATATGATACTGATACCTAAACCAGGAAGAACCAAAACAGAGAAAAAAAAAAAAAAAAAAAAAGATATAGCCCGATCTTCCTAATGAATTTTAATGCAAAAAAATTAAATAAAATATTAGCAAATAAATTACAATACCTTAACAGCAAGATAATACACTAAGGCCAAGTGGAATGTATGCCACAAATGCAGGGCTGGTTCAATATCAAGAAAACTATTAGCATAATTGACCACATCAATAACAAAACTAACAGAAATCATATAATAATTTTGATAGATACAGAAAAACTTTTGACAAAATACAGCACCCATTTCTCTTAAAAATACAAGAGAGCATAGGAATAAAGTTTTTTTCTTAAAATAATAGGTAGTATCTATCTAAAACCATCAGCAAGCATTATTTGCAATGAGGGAAAGCTAGAAGCATTCTCAGTAAGGTCAGAAGTAAAACAGGGATGACTATTATCACTAGTATTATTCAGCATTGTCCTAGAAATATTGGCTTTAGCAATAAGAAAAAAAAAATAAAAGGAATTAGAATATGCAATGAGGAAATAAAACTTTCACTCTTTGCAGATGATATGATGGTTTACTTAGAAGATCCTAAAGAATCGTCTAAAAACCTCCAAAAACCTACTTTGAGACAATTAATAGCTTTAGCTAAATTGCAGGATATAAAATAAATTCACACAAATCATCAGCATTTTTATATGTTACTAACAAAGTCTAGCAGCAAGAGATAGAAAAAGAAATTCTATTTAAAATTGCTGTGTCATAATTTCCTTTTATTGTTCTGCCTCAGTTTCCCTAAATTGTCCTGCCGCAGTTCCTTGAATTGTTCTGCCTCAATCCCCCTGGTTGCAACTCTTTCCTTTTCATTAGGATTGAGATAATTAGGGCTGTGGAAATCTGGCCACTCCAAAAGAGTCATAAAACTCCAGATGTCCTATCTCAGATACAAAATTGGCATCCTCCATTTTTATCTCTCCACACTTCCAGCTCTAACTGAATAACACCTTTACTCCCAATTTATCAGAATTGATGGTCCCTTCCTGGAAATTCTGGTGCTAGCCAGTGTTTGGACTCTACCCTTTGCCTTTAATTCCCCTGATCTCTGATGCCACATAAAAATCATTGGAATCTCACATTCTATGCTGAATTCTTTGAGATGAAAGTTCAATTCAATCCTGGGGGGACAAATGGATTCTGATCTGCCTCCCAGACAATCTCTCCCTCTTAGAAACTCAAATAAAATATTAAAAACTCTCTAATCTCTATTTTGCCTCAGTTTCTCCATCATTACAAAATAATGGTAGACAATATAAAATATGTGGGTATCTACCTGCCAAGAAAAACCTAGGAACTATATGAACACAATTACAAAACACTTTTTAAACAAATAAAGTCAAATATAAACAAATAGAAAATTATCAATTATTCATGGCTAGGCTGAACTGAAATAATAATAAAAATGACACTTATACCTAAATTGATCTACTTGTTCAAACATACCAAACTTCCAGAAAGTGAAATGTGAAAGAATGAGAAAATACTTTCAAATCTCCATTTGTGGCATTTATAAAGGGCAGCTGAACAAAGTAGAAAGTCAGCTATCCTTAGTTTTGGCAAGACTTCCATCACATACTATCAGGAAAAGAGCTTAATCATCTATTTTTGCAGATGGCCCAGAATGTTTCCTGCACTGATGAAAGCATGTGTCTTTTTTTAAATTTATTTTTTTAATTTTTTATTATATCTTTTTATTTACAAGGTATATGCATAGGTAATTTTTCAGCATTGACAATTGCAAAACCTTTTGTTCTAACTTTTCACCTCCTTCCCCCTACCCCTTCCCCCAGATGGCAGGTTGACCAATACACGCTAAATATGTTAAAGTATAAGTTATATACAATAGATGTATACATGTCCAAACAGTTATTTTGCTGTACAAAAAGAATTAGACTTTGAAATAGTGTACAATTAGCCTGTGAAGGAAATCCAAAATGCAGGTGGACAAAATTAGAAGGATTGGGAATTCTATGTAGTGGTTCATAGTCATCTCCCAGAGTTCTTTTGCTAGGTGTAGCTAGTTCAGTTCATTACTGCTCTACTGGAATTGATTTGGTTCATTTCATTGTTAAAGAAGGCAACGTCCATCAGAATTGATCATCATATTGTAGTGTTGTTGAAGTATATAATGATCTCCTGGTCCTGCTCATTTCACTTAGCATCATCAGTTCATTTAAGTCTCTCCAGGCCTTTATGAAATCATCCTGCTGGTCATTTCTTACAGAACACTAATATTCCATAATATTCATACACCACAATTTATTCAGCCATTTTCCAATTGATGGGCATCCATTCAGTTTCCAGTTTCTGGCCACTACAAAGAGGGCTGCCACAAACATTCCTGGATATAAAGGTCCCTTTTCCTTTTTAAAAATCTCTTTGGGATATAAGCCCAATAGGAACACTGCTAGATCAAAGGGTATGCACAGTTTGATAACTTTTTGAGCATAGTTCCAAATGAAAGCATGTGTCTTTTAAGAAAAATGTTTTCAAGCTTGATGGATAGCTTTCTAGATTGTTAATTTTATTTCTCTTCTTCCATGTCATACTTTTCTCTCAAAATGTCTAGTCTTTACCTTTTCCCTTTTCAATCCTCCCAGTCATTCCTATTTACTCCCTTTTCTCTCATTCACTTAACTAGGAAATTTAGAAAAGATCCAGATCTTAAACAAGTTCAGTTCACTTTATTCAGAAAAACTTATTTTATTTATGACCTATTTAAGTACTCATAGACTCAGTAAGGTACTAGGAAAGATTTAAGTAGGCTCAGTAGGGTATTGAGAAATATTTAAATATCAAGATAGCATTTCTTCTCTTGGGGAGCATATAATCTTAAAAGGATCTCTAACCCAAAGAAAGAATTGAGTTTTGTTTTTTTGTTGTTTTATTTTTTTTTTCCCCTGTCCATTGTTTTCATTTTTAGGTTAAATTTTCCTCAGAATTTATGTGATAAGTTTTCTTGAGAATGTTACATCAGATACTTAAAAAGACTAGAAACAAAAGTTTCTAGACATGGTTGATAAGAACACCAGAAGGGAGATAGAATATTTATTTGTGCTCAATAACACAAAAAGCTGAGTTGGAATTTGGTAATATGTAGCAGAAGTAATGCACATTTTCCCCAAGATAAAAGTTTTATTGACTGTAGCTGCAAAGCTGAGTTAGAAGGATGAAAAGGAAAAAAAAAAATTCTAACCTTTTTGAGTTAGGAGAGTTCTACTACTCTCTTACTCTACAATTCAGTGTGTCTTTTGGGGAAAATTAAATTTTAGTGAAATTCATTTTCCTTATCTGCCATTTCAGGCTTAGGAGCTTTCACCTTGTGGATCACTTTGTTTTCCTTTGCATAAACACTATTTGTTTTTGGGACTGCCTGGGGATATCTGTCCCATTGTTTTCTCCCAAGAGTTATCTTTTTGTATTGGCTAAAAGGTACACTCTATTGCTTGAGGGATGCCTTTGTGGATCTTTTAGGGCAAATAATGTGTTAAATTTACATGAATAAACACAAAGTATTGTTATGGTGATTAGCATTTGGTACCTAATGGAAATGTGGAAAACCAGTGGCATTTATTTGAAACTAGCATATTTGTTTATTTGAATTCATTGCTTTTATAGAACAATTTGTATAATTCACCTGTTTACCAAGTTATAGGTTATCCTATAGATAATGCTATAAAAATAAGCTAATTATGATATCTTTCATTTGTTGAGTATTTTTCATACAATTGCATTTGATTCTAGTGTGGTTCATAGGATAAGATTTAGAAGTGGAAGCAAACATTAGAAGCCATTGTCTAAACCTTTTGATTTTACCTGTGAAGAAACTGAAGCAGGAATTTCACACAGGAAACTGGTATCTGAACACAGATTTGAATTCAGATTTCCTGAGTAGAGATCTTGATCTTTATCCAATTGGCCACATAGTTGCCCATATGCCCATTATGCAATCTATATTCTTTTAGCATATCATATCATCTGCTGATTTCTTTTTGGGCCATTTTTGCCAGCAAAGTATGGTCTTTTTCTGGTTCCTTATAAAATATTTTTAAATTCTTAGGCTCACCCGTTTAGCTGTCCCAGGATGTCAAATAGCATTGTGGCCCACAAAACAGAAACCTACAACCACCTAGCTTGTGCCTATGAGCCTACTTGACATATTTTCTTTTAATAACTCATAGCTGAATGTGAAGTGATCCTGAAATTAAGGTCAGCTTCTGGTAGTTGTTTATATCAGCTGTCAGATTGTAGAATAAAAAATGGCTTTTATGGGTTTGCTTTTTTATTGTTTTTCAGGGCAATGTCACTTTTTCCTGCTCAGAACCACAAATTGTTCCCATCACTTTTGTCAACTCCCATAGCAGTTATTTGCTACTGCCTGGCACTCCCCAAATTGATGGGCTCTCGGTGAGTTTCCAGTTTCGAACTTGGAACAGAGATGGTCTGCTCCTGTCAACTACACTGTCAGAGGATTCTGGAATCCTGCTGCTCTATCTAGAGGATGGGATGCTGAAGCTTGTTATCCAGAAAATGACAGAACACTCCATGGAAATCTCCACAGGTATCTGATCCTTCTCATGTCTCATTCAAATCTGTTTGTTAGTCAGTGAACTAACCTTAGGATATTTGCCAAAGCATTTTGATAACATTTTAAGGAGAGAGCTGCCCATCACAGAGACAAATCTTTATGCTACTCTTATTTCTTCAAGCCTTTTTTCATCAGAATTTTAACTTTTGGTAATGGCAGCCAATCAATTAGTTATGCATTGTTCAGGTCCTTTATGTCTATAAAGTTAATCACTGTGTGCCTAATATGCTCTGGATCTTACTGCATGATATGACAGCACATGATGGTACAGAACACATGAGAAGAAGGAAGAAATTTTCGAATTAAAGGTAAAGCAAATGATGATGATGAATATGATAAATAGTAAGCCAACCATAAATTTCAACAAATCACAGTATAAGCTTTCATTATAACCTGCTGCCAGAGTATTATTCATGATCAACAAACACCCCCCCAATTTTTTTTCCTATTTTATATTTTCCTCTTTTTTTTTTTTTTTTTTTTTTTGGATAACTAATTGTTTTTCCATTTAGATTTATTTTTCTCCCTGTCATTTTCCAGTATGGAGACAGGCAGACAGAGAGACAGACTTCTCTTATAGGCATTTTTTAACTTTGTGTATACATACCCATTTTATGGATTCTTTATTAGACATAGGAATGTACAATGCTCTGCTGAAAGTGAAAGCATAGAAATGTAATTTTAACCTTAAACCTACCTTTCCTAACTCATTTCTTGTTAATTTCATTTGAGTCTTCTATTACTTCAGTCTTTTCTCTATATAAATTAATATTGGCCAGGGTTTATTTCCATAGTTACTGAGGATTTAAGGTAGAGGAAAGGCTTACTCTTTTCTGATATATGGGTGTCTCCTTGAATTGTACTTCTTCAAATGATGTTTATGGTGTTCTTTTAAATTATGGAAGAGGGAGTTAAAGACCCTGAAAATGGTATTAGTTCTCTGCACATTGAACCGAGAGTGAAGAGACCTACTTTTTTTTTTTTTTAATTTAAACTTCATTTCTGACCTCTTGATCTTGGTAATTTTAACTTTTTATGCGTTAATATTTCCAGTAGGAGAATGTAAATAATAACTAGCTTTATTTTTCAGCAAGAAATGAATTGATAAACAATGTCAAACACTTCTATGATCCAACTAATCAAACAAACTCAATTAAGTGAAATTTCCTTTTTTTAATTATTATTTTTTTATTGAATGACTGATTATTTCTGTCCACTAAAGTCCTACTTTGATACTTCATTATTATGCAAAATTGATATAGGATCCTTAAAATCTATGCTAGCAGAGCAATCTAGCAGATCCTATCAAGCTGAAAAGATTTTGAATATTTGTCTACTGATGGATTATATATCTATTTTCTGGTGACCACCTTATTGAAAGGAGCCATTTTACCCTCTTGTCAATAGAGTAGTGAATTTTTGGCCACAAAAATTCTTGAAGAAGAGGGGCAGCTAGGTGGCGCAGTGGATAGAGTACCAGCCTTGAATTCAGGAGGACCCGAGTTCAAATCTGGTCTCAGACACTTGACATTCCTAGCTGTGTGACCCTGGGCAAGTCACTTAACCCCAGCCTCAGGAAAACAAAACAAAACAAAAAAACAAAAAAAAAAATTCTTGAAGATAATCTACTAAAACTTAAAGGTTATACAGGCATTGATGGAATGAATACCAAGAAGGATGAAACATAGATCCATGAAAGTATTACAGTATTGACATAAGTGTTATGTGCATAGCACCATGCTAGGTTCTGAGAAAAATTCAAAAGAAAAATAAATATAATATTTGGTTCATTCCTTCCAGAAGCTTCTACTTCTAAATTATCTTAAAATAAGTCATATGCAAAATGGGTAAAAGTAAAATGCAGAGGAATGCAGAATCAATGTGATAGTGGCATATGATGGCCATATAAAGGTAAATGAAACTGAAATGAAAATACAATTTAAATTGTGGATATGGAAGCAGGATGTTGTATCAAATTCTTTGGAGAAAAAGGTTGAAGGAGGAGATTAAAACATCAATTGTATTATATACTTATACCAGATGTATTATACATTTATATTAATTTTGAAATTTTTATTTATTTAATATTTTTCCCCAATTACATTGAATTTTTTTTACATTTATTTTTAAGATCTTTGAGTTCTAGTTTCTCTCCCTTATTCCCACTCACAATTAAGAAATTACATGTGAAGTTATGCAAAACTTTTTAATAAAATCAAGTTATAAAAGAAAACACAGATCTTCCACCTTAATGAAAATAAAAACCCTCAAGAAAAACTAAATAAAGAATAGTGAAATAGATAAATAGAAATTGCTTCCATCTATATTCAGATTCAATCATTTCCATCTCTATGTATGGATAGTATTTTTCATCATAAGTCCTTCAGAGTAGTTGTGGACAGCTATACTATTGAGAATAACAAAGTTATTTAGAGCTGGTCCTCCCAGAACATTGATATATTTCACTTTGTTTATAGAGGACTTTCCAGGTTTGTCTTTTTTTTTTCCCCTGAGAACATCCTGCTCATCATTTTCCAGAGAACATTAATATTCTATCAGAGAAACTTGCTTCAAAAAATGTTTTTTTTGCAATTGATTTTGCTAATTGTATTTCCCGCCACTTATTCTCTCTTCTTTTACCCTCTTTCCTCAGAATGTTTTGCTACTGACTATTTGCTCCCCAATATGCCTACTATTTTATAATCCTCCCCCCACTTCTCACATCCCATTCTCATCCTATTTTCTTGAAGGGTAAGATGTATTTCTATACCGCTAATGAATATGTATATAATTTCCTATTTGAGCCAATTCTGATGAGAGTAAGGTTCACTTTTCCCCTCCTCTATAGAAGCTTTTTCTTGTTTCTTTTTTTTTTTTTTTTTTATGGCAGATAATTTGCAGCTTTCTATTTCTCCCTTTCCCTTTCTCCCAATACATTACTTTCTCATTCCTTAATTTCATCATTTTTAAAAATATATGTATTATACCTTCATATTCAAGTCACACCCATGCCCTCTATCTATATAAACTCCTTCTGACTGCCATAATAATGAGAAAATGCTAATGTGTTACAACTATCATCCTCCTTGTAGGAATGTAAACAGATAAACCTTATTAAGTACCTTATAATATCATTTTCTTAATTACCTCCTTATGCTTCTCTAGAGTCCTGTAAATATCAAGTTTTCCATTCAGCTCTGGACTTTTCTTCACAAATACTTCAAAATCCTCTGTTTTATTAAATGACCACCTTTTCCCCCTGAAGCATTATACTCATTTTTGTTCTGTAGGTGGTTCTTAGTTGCAATCCTAGCTCTATTGTTCTCCAGAGTATTATTTTCCAAACCTTCTGGTCTTTTAATGTAAAAGCTGCTAAATCTTATGTTATTTTGACTATGGCTGCATTATACTTGAATTGTTTCTTAATGGATTCTTCAGTATTTTCTCCTTGACCTGGGAGTTGCGGAATTTGGCTATAATCCTGGGAGTTTTTATTTGGGGATGTCTTTCAGTAAATGATTAGTGCATTCTTTCAATTTTTAGTTTATCCTCTGGCTCTAGAATATCTTGACAATTTTCCTTGATAATTTCTTGAAAAATGATGTTCAGGCTTTTTTTTTTTTTTTTTTTTTTTTTTTTTTTTTTTTTTTGATTGTGACTTTCAGGTAGACCGATGAGTTTTCCGTTTTCCAGGTCAGTTGTTTTCCAGTCAGTTATTTCACATTTTTTTCTCTTTTTTTCATTTTTTTGTTTGTTTGGTTTTGCTTTATTGCACCTTGATTTTTCATAAAATTATTAGCTTCTATTTGCTCAATTTTACTTTTTAAGGAATTGTTTTGCTCAGTGAACTTTTGTACTTCCTTTCCCAGTTGGCCAATTTTTCTTTTTAGGGTATTCTTCTCCTCATTAGTTTTTTGTATTTGGTTTGCATCTCTCTCAATTTTTTTCCTTAATTTTTCCTCTTTCTCTTTAACTTAATTTTCAAAGTCCCTTTTGGGCTCTTCCGTAGCCCAATTCTTATTTTTTTCTTGGAGGTTTTGGATGTAAGAGCTTGGACTTTGTTATCTTTTGAGTGTGTGTTTTGATCCTTTTTTTCACCATAATAACTTTCAATGGTCAGAAACATTTTTTTTTTTAATTTTCTGCTAATTTTTCTTAGCCTATTACCCTCTTTTAACTCTGTTAAAGTAGAGCTCTGTTTCTAAGGTGAATGGTGCCCTGATCCAAACTTCATGGGTTTTGTGCAGCTGTTTTCATAAATCCTTCTAAGAATCTAATCACAAACACTCTTTTCTGCACTGGAACTGTTAGTTGTGCCCCTAACCCACTGTAACTTAAGATCTAGTGTGCTTCAGAACAAAACAATCAATGACTATAGCTATCTAGTCTTTGACAAACCAGAAGACCCAAGCTTTTAGAATAAGAACTCACTATTTGACAAAATCTGCTGGGAAAATTGGAAACTAGTATGACAGAAACTAGGCATTGACCCACACCTAACACCATATACCAAGATAAGATAGAAATAAGTCAAGATCTAGACACAAAGAATGATATTATAAACAAATTAGAAGAACATAGGATACTTTATCTCTCAGATTTATATAGGAGGAAGGAATTTGTGACTAAAGAAAAATGAGATCATTATTAATCACAAAATAGATAATTTTGATAATATTAAGTTAGAAAGTTTTTGTACAAACAAAACTAATGCAGACAAGATTAAAAGGGAAGCAATAAATTGGGAAAACATTTTTATATTCAAAGGTTCCGATAAAGGCCTCATTTCTAAAATATATAGAGAATTAACTCAAATTTATAAGAATTCAAGTCATTCTCCAAATCATAAAAGGTCAAAGGATATGAATAGACAATTTTCAGATGAAGAAATCTAAACTATTTGTAGTTATATGAAAAGGTGCTCCAAATCATTATTGATCAGAGAAATGCAAATGAAGACAACTTTGAGATACCACTACACACCTGTCGGATAAGCTAAAATGATAGGGAAAGATAATGATGAAGGTTGGAAGGGATGTGGGAAAACTGGGAAATTGATATGTTGTTGGTGGAATTGTGAATGGATACAATCATTCTGGAGAGCAATTTGGAACTATGCATTAAAAAATTATCAAACTATGCATACCCTTTGATCCAGCAGTGTTACTACTGGGCTTATATCCCAGGGAGATTTTAAAGAAAGAAAAGGGACCCACATGTGCACAAATGTTTGTGGAAGCCCTCTTTATAGTGGCTAGAAACTGGAAACTGAATGGATGTCCATCAGTTCAGTAATGGCTTAATAAATTATGGTATATGAATGTTATCAATGAGGTTTAGATTTAGGGAACCAAAATGAGATTAGGGTTTGTGGTGGTCAGGGAATTAAATGATGATGTCTAGTGGGAGGTTCGGGGTACAGGGAACCAAATGGAGAGGTTTGGCTCCCCTGGAACTCCTTGGGATTTGGCACAAGATAGGGAGTTTTGGGGACTCCCTTCTGGTGGCGCAGAGGTTCTCTGTAAAGGAATTTATAGACCTGAAAACCTAGATTGATAAAAGAAGTTTATTATGGGAATTGGAAGTAAGGTTAGAAATCCTGACAGAAAGGCATAAAGTCTGGTTAGGAAATAGGTGAGGATAAAGAGAGTATGGCATTGTAAAGAGTATTCCAGTGGAATGAGGCTCCTTGGCATAGCATGGCATAGCATGGCATGTTTGGAACGTCTGCAAAGAGAGGATTTTAGTTTGGCTCTTTAGCTGAAGGGGGCCCATGTTGGCTCCTTGCTGATTTCAACTTGAGCTGGAATTTAAGTTGAATTCAATGAGTTTCAGGACTGAGCCAACCCCACCTAGATAACAAGGATAAAACTGTTTGTCCCTCACTGAGGCAGAGTTGAAGGAGATTTTCTCCTTCAAGGATTTTCAGAGTTTTGGGGTCCTCTCTTCATTCCCTCCCTCAAGCAGTCAAAACTTAAATTCATTTAAGGGAAAAAAGACAAAGATCTCAACTTCATGTAGCTACTTCAAGCTGACAAAGGTCGTAGAGATTTTGGGGGTTCATGCCAGGAGGTGAAGCACGATGTGTGGGGTCTAGAAACTGCAGCAGGGCATCTGTTGTGTGTTGTGTGTCCCAGTGTGTGGGCTGGAGGGCAGTTGAAAATTCACAGCTTGAAGCCTAGAGAAAACAGATCTCAAGAGCAGATTAAAACTGTCATCCAGGGTTGAGATGGTGACATTTGGGAATGGGACCTTTAGCAGGAAATGTATCAAGTTCCTTTTGTGGGCTGCCTATAGGAATGCTGATGGCCCATCTAGCAATATTGAATGCCAAAGAAAAGTATAAGAGAAAATGCTAGAAGCAAACAATTTAGCCCTTTTACTCCAATTTCCAGAAAAGCTAATTTCTCCTGGGGTTGGGTCAAGGTGGCAGGGATTAAGTATGTGGACTCAGAGAGTCAGGCTAGGCAGGAGGTCTTGATACCTATTATGTTTAATAAACCACTGTGTGGTATGGAAATGGTGAGGGAACACCATTTAATAAAAAAAAGCTGGAGAGAGCTCTAGAGAAAAGCAAAGTTTATTGTACATTCTAGTGAGAAGGGCGTCCCACCCTTTGAGTAGACATCAAAGAGAGGAAGCACCTCCTGTGAGCAGGACAGCACCTTTAATCCCTAACGCAAAACGCCCCTTCCCACCACTGACCCTCATCCTCATTGGCTGAGAGTCTTACATTCTAAATGCGAGATCTACCCATGAAATTGAACTTGACCAATAAGTACATAGTTGCCCATATTTGGATGAAATAGGGAGATGATATCATAGGAGGGGAAGGCAATGCCCTTTGCTCGAACTTCAGAGTCCTTCAGGCCTACTGGAACTCTGAAGTAGATGAAGCCTTACTCGATTTTCACAACTGTCTTGAAAGATCTCACCTCATCTCATTCACCACTGATGTCCATAGGCTTTTTTTTTTTTTTTTTTTTTTTTAAATCTCTGAATCCCCAGGGTTAATGGCTACCCAGGGTTAATTTTTAGACCTCTTAGATTACCAGGCTTTTGATTAAAAACAGCACTGATATTTTTGTGAGGCAGGGTCTAGGGATGGGTGTGTTCCTGCTTGTCAGGGCTGTAGATCAAGATAAGAATGCTCTTTAAACTTTTAGAACTCTCTTAACTGTTTGTGATGTTTGTTTGTTTTAAATAGAGAGTTGGTTCCTCAATCTCACCATAAAATCACCAAAATGGTTAAATGATAATCCTGAGCTTTCCCCCTACCATCCCCACTCTTTATGGGGGAGGGGTGGAAAGGGTTAGAGGGAGTGCAAAGTACAGTACTGTCTACCCAGTTTACCAGGCTGTCCTGGTAGATAAAAGGGGAAACAGGGCCAGACCCGAAATTCCTACCAAAGAGCAGGATGCTGGGGAAGGGGGTGCCAATCCAATCTCTGTGGTATTCTCTCTCGTGGTGGAAAAGCAGTTCCTCCAGTGCTCCTCCTGTTCAAACTCAGGACAGGGACTGGGGTCTCCTCTGACAGTTTCCCAGGGCACCTACAGCATGAACCTTTGGGATTCCTGGCCTAGGTCTAGGAGGGATTTTGCATTAACAAGGCACCTTTGCTCTGAGTATATTTTCAGGAGGCAGAAATTGCCCAGAGAAGAAAAGAGCTGAGAGTCCCAGGTTTTTTAGTTCATGTGCGAAGAGTTAAAAAATAAAATAACAATAACAAAAATATCCCCAGCTGTTTGTAGCAGCAGAGTGAGAGAAACATTGAGGGCTCAGAATGGGTTCCTCTAGTTTTGACCTTAGTTTATTGGCCTTGGACCCCTGAAAAAGTTATGGGGGGGTGAGTCCCAGGTCTCTCATTAGGCTGGGAGTTTTTTCATCTTTGAAAGAGACAATTCTGCTGGGCATGTTTTGGCTAGTCGCTTTTGCCTGAGGGCAGAAGTGTCAATCAGTCCCAGGATTTAAAAGAAAAAAAGAAAACACTTTTAAGAACACACTGAGATACCGATGGGTAGAGGGAGATTGGATCCCTTTCATCTAATTCTTGGGACTGAAAAAATTAGGAATTAGGATTGAAAAGTTCCCACCTGTAGAAAGAGGACATATCCTGCTTTCCACAGCTAGGCTATTCATCTCCCCAAAAGGAGCTAAGGAAAGTTTAAGCAAGTGCCCAAAGGTTAGGGAAAAACAAAAACAAAAACAAATAAACAGGAGCATTTTGCAATCTAATGTCTACAAAGACGTGAGCATGAGCATGTTTCCTGAGAGAGCTGGACACTGCCCCTCTTTTAAGAGCCAGGCAAAGTTTCTGGGAGGGGCATGGCCCACTTGTCTAGATTGCCAGTAAACTTCTGTCTTTAAAAGTTGGTGGAAAACTTGAATTTGAATTGAATTCAATGAGTTTCTGCACTGAGCAGACTCCACCCAGATAACAAGGGTGAAACTGTTTGTTCCTCAGGCAGAGTGTCTCACTGAGGCCTAGTCGTTGGAGATTTTCTCCTTCAAGGATTTTCAGAATTTCATGGTCCCCTCTTCACAGGGATTGTGGACTAGGCTCCCATTTTGGCTCCACAGACTTTTTCTGATAACCTTCTGGGTCTTTCTTGGTGTCTCTGGGCTGATAGATCTAGAAGCCACCAGTATGGCTGCTAAATCAGAGGTCAGGTCCAGGTCAGGCTGGGGCTGGGTCCAGGACAGCCCCAGGACTCCCACCCTGGTGTTACAGACCTTTTCTGATGATCTAGGTTGGCTTTGGCTGGAAAATGTTCCACTTCATCTTTTTGGATATTCTGATATTCTAAAATTTGTTTAGAGTCATTATTTAAAGTAATTTGGAGCAGTTTTGGAGAGAGGTTCAGCAAGTTCCTACCATCTTGCTCCACTTCTCATTTACATAAATTAAGAGAACACCATAGACAGGTAGACTTGGATTGAAGTTTTTCTTTTAAGATCATGAACTTGAGTGGTTCTTCCTGTGAAAATTGTAAGATATAACAATAATTTCTTCTACCCAGAAGGTGGGGTTTTTTGATACTTTTTTCATATTTAATTGGGTTCAGATAATCACTGAGAATTATAAAAGTATCTCCTAATAAAATAATCAAACTTTAAGTTTCTTTTATGCACATGAGAAACAAACATTGGAGATACAATAACAAACAAACAAACATAAACTATATAATAGTTTAAGTAAGTAAGGGGATCTCAATATAGTAGGGGAAAAAAATCAACATAAATAGCTGTATATAAAATGCAAACAAAGTAGATTTAAGACTCTGGAGTAGAAGGGGGTGCAGAAGATCCCAGTAAAAGTGGTATTTTAGAAGTTCTTTAAACACAGCATCACAGCAAGTGAAAAAGCCCAAAACCAATTTCAGAGTTGTTTGTTGAAATTCAAACTTCCTTGATTAGGGGAAAAAAAAAAAAAAATTGCTCCAGATTGTCTCTTATTATTGGTGAGATGCTTGAACATGGAATCTTGTAGGCTCCAGGTTAAAAATGCAATTTTAATATTATATGAGCCCTTGTGGTACTTTGCTCCAAAACATCCAGGTGCTAGTTGTATTATTAAATGCACCTCAGTCCATTAAAACAGTTTTATGACTGGAAGAAAAACTTGTAAAAGCTGTCACACTTCCCTAGTGCCTGACAAAAAGAAAAAAAAAAAAATCATCTGCCCACCCTTATCTGCCTAATGAAAATTATTCATGTAAAAGAAGAAAGGTTTTTTTTTTTTTTTTTTTTTTTTTTTTTTTTCTTACTTAGTAATACTTTTGCTAACATCTGGCAAGGAACTGAGATGTATATTTCTTGCACTATATATTTTCTTCCATTTGGGAGATATTGAACTTCCTGGTCATTTCTTTTAAATAGCTAAAGATTTTTTCTTTGCTTCCCAAAGCCTAGATTGATGCCATAGTGACTTGTCAAGAGGAACCAAGTCTTCTCTCCAGATTTTAAGTCCGGGTATCCTCATTATGTAGAAATTAAATTAATATAGACAGCTTAGTAGACTCCATTTCCTAAACTGGAAAATACGAATAATAATAGCATCTATCTCTCAAGCTAGTTATGAGGCATAAAGGGAGAAATAAAATTTTGTAAAGCACTTAGCATAGTGCTTGGTATATAGGAGGTTCTTATCAGATGCATATTTTTTTCTTCCTTCTTTCCTTCCTTCCTTTTTCCATTATTTAGGGAAACAATTATGGATATAGTTATACCACTTAGGAAAATTGAAAATAGAAGCTAACGAGGTAGCTTCCATTATTTACAAAATACTAGAGAATCATTCTCTTTGTTTCAGTGGCCAAAGTTTTATGCAATTTTAGCTGTATTCTTGAGGTATCAGATATGTGTAATGGTGTCACTTCTGAAAGAATTCAAGCTCAGACAATCTGCAAACTAAAGTCATATTAATGAGATTAACTCACTCAATAGGCTGACCAAGCTCCCTGAAGTAGTGGGCAATCCAGCAACCCAAGACAAGGATTTTTCTAGAGTAAATACATACATATATACATACATACATACATATATATATATATATATATATATATATATATATATATATAAATTTTAAAGTTGAAGGAGGACCTTGCTAACATGGGGAGGTCCTAAAGTTTTAGTGGAACTATGCATATTAACCAGAATATATACACAAAAGCCCATTACTCAGAATATATACAGAAAAGCCCACTCAGCAGGATATTGATGTAAAATAATGATCTTATAACTAGCAAAGGTTCTCCAAGGGGACAGCCAAGAAAGTCAGCTTGTCAAGACATAAGATTTATTGAGGTTTATGGTCCAATGTTCTATTCTACATTCTGTTGAGGCTACTTTCTTACTAATTGATTTCTTTGTTATATTTTGTTATATTATCATGTAGTGACCTGGTGATTTGATTACAGAACATGCTTGCCTAATCATTTTTTAGTGAGATCCATGATTAATGATTTCTGTCGGGGTTGAGACTTGGGATAGATATGGATTGAGGGTAACGTGTAGCTTAATGTCAACTTCAAAGA
Source organism: Sminthopsis crassicaudata (assembly GCF_048593235.1). Lineage (NCBI taxonomy): Eukaryota > Metazoa > Chordata > Mammalia > Dasyuromorphia > Dasyuridae > Sminthopsis > Sminthopsis crassicaudata. Next base: position 357,561,939 of record NC_133619.1, on the reverse strand, counting down.
TTAAAAACATTTATTTTTTTATTTTATTTTTTCCACTTTTTAAAAAAATTGTTCTTGATATCTCATGGAACAATTAGCTTTTACTTGCCCAATATTCATTTAGAAGAATTTTTTTTAGTGCACTTTTTTTTTTAACCTATTTTTCCACTTGACCTATTTTACTTTTGAAGTAGTTCTCTTCAGTAGACTTTTTTCTATCTCTTTTACCAGGTGGAAAATTCTGATTTTGAGGTCTTATTTTCTACAGTATTTTTGGTGATTCTTTTGTCAAGCTGTTGACTTGCTTTTTAATACATTTTTGTGTGTCATTCTCATTTCTTTAGGCATTTTTTTCTTCTCTAATTTTATTTTCAACATTCATGTTTAAACTCTTCCAGAAATTCTTGCTGGACTTCTGTATGAATTACATTTCCCCATCCCCACCCAACCTCCCACTCCCTTTAAGGATTTGTTTGTAGCTATTTTAACATTGTTATCTTCTTCTAAAGTTGTTCTTCCATCTTCATTGTCACTATAGTAACTTATTAGCTTCTTTTGTTGTTTCACCTTTGGTTTTTGTTTGTTTGTTTTTTGTATTTCCCCACCTATTTCTTGACTTTTATCTTTATATTAAAGTTAGGTTCAGCTCCCAAAGTGGCAGGGGCATTGTCCCAAACTAGTTGTTTTTTTTGTTTGTTTGTTTGTTTTTTGTTTTTTTCTTTTTTTCCTGCTATTCTCTCCAAAGCTACTTCTAGGTAATTGTAAATTTTTGATGTTTCCAAAGTAGTATGACTATCTTGTTCTCTTCCTTGTAGGCCTTTAAGAACTTCCAGTTAATTTCATTGCTGCCACTCCCAGGCTAATGATGATGATAGTGATATCTAGTATATTTTGTAGAACTTTAAAAATTTTGCATATCACTTTAAAATATTATCTTATAAATATGTTAAGAGATAAAGCCAGGGTCATCCAGATGGTATGGAAGATAGGATTCAAACTTAGATTTTTCTGATTATAGGTTCAAAATATTATATACTATACAACCTAACTTTTCTTCAAAAAAGTGCTCTTGACATTAACAGAAATCTGTAAGAGAACTGAACAAAAGTAATTTTTATAAAAACAAGCATTCAGGAATTATCCAAAGAAAATTTTTATTGTGTTTGTATGATTAGCATAAATTGTATTTTCCTTGACCAATAGATTATGCATTCTTAACTTTGGGGGGGTTATTAATTCCTTCTAAAAATAATCTTTTTAATGTATAAAGTGTAATACAATTTATGAGAAAGTTAATTATACTGAAATAAAGAAGTAATTTTTTTTTTTTTTTGCTGAGGCAATTGTGATTAAGTAACTTGCCCAAGGGAACACAACCAGGAAATGTTAAATGTTAAATCTTAGATGTGATTGAAACTCAGGTCCTCCTGATTTCAGGACTGGTGCCACCTAGCTGCCCCAGAAGTAATTTTTTTAATCCAAATTTATGGAATTTCAGAAATTTGTTTAAAGAATTCTTAATTGAATATGAATTCCCACATTAAGAATCCTTCCCTCCCCTAAATCGTTTTCCACTTTATATTATGTTAGCATTCTTGGCTATTTAACTAGTATATAAGTCACTGGTAGGAACTTATGCTTTTTTTATATATCTTGTTTTGAACAATATAAAATAAATATCTTATATTCCCTAATTACATTTTAATGGACTAAATACATTTAATTGAAAATATATTTAATTAATTAATTACTTGAAGCTTAGATTGAAACTCAGAAAAGCTCAGATATTAAAGCTAAACTAAGACTGAACTTTCTGTGTTACAGTCTCAAGCTTTGTAACTATATTAATGTGTTATCTGTTTCAACAATCATATCAAACATTTAGTAGCAATAAACATCAACATTTTAAATCCAACATTCCTCCCCCCCAACCCCTACAATCAAAGACAGCCAAGAAGATATATAAAGCAACCCCTGAAAAGTTCTAAGGGATAGAGATCTTTTTTATAAAAAGTTGGTACTGATTCTTCCCAAAACTTATTAAACATGAGATGAGGGTAAGCTCTAATTAGAGAAAGGCCAATAGAGATCTCAGCAGTGGCTTATACAGTTGAGCAAAACACATCTCCCTAGGATGGAAGTTCTCACCCTGATTAATACTGGCATCCAGATGGTTATAGGCTACAACTCTGTAATTAACATAGCTGCTCCCAAAATATTATCCTTTTTCATATAAGTCATTTGTATATAGCTACCATCTGTACATCAAGTAAACATGACTAGTCTATGAACTCTCTCTTCTCCTACAATTAAGTTGTCACTAACTAAAAGCTTTCTTGTTCTAACAAAGACAACATTGATGAGACAATTCCATTAGTGAGGGTAAATAGAGAAGTTCAGCACTATTGTTGTCACAACAAGTTGTCTGACTGTTTTCAAAGTTGACAGACCCAATCTGGGATTCTTTTATTAAATAAGTTTCATATAATTCTTCTTCCAATCTCCACCCACAAGTAAATTCATCTACCTCTTCAAAATGAACAATTACCAAAATAAATAAATAAATAAATAAAAAACAAAGCCACTGTGGTTATTATTTCATTCATCCAGCATTTATTATTTGCTTTCTGAGTACAAAATATTATGGTAGCTGCTATAAAAGATAAAAAGTTTAGATTTGCATGGTCTCTGTCCTCATGAACTTTAAAGTCTTGCAGAGAGCTAAAACAACTCTAATAACTATAGCATACAAAAATACACATTGAGGTTTGTGACACAGGACTGGTGATTTCATGAATTTAGAGAATGATTAAATAAGGAAATTCAATCTAATAATTCAAACTGGCATTGTCTATGTAATTTATAATTTGACAGAGCTGCCTTGAGTACTGAGAAGTTAAGTGACTACCCCAGAATCATAGACTATGTCATAAGAAACATTTTTTCTGGTTCCTTAGCTGGCTCTCTATCCATAATAGCATGTTGCTTTTAAAATTCATGATTAATGAATTTATGGGGAAAGGTGCAATGTAAGAAAGTGATATATGAGGTCTGAGGGGAAACTTATAATCTACAAATTAAAGAAGGCTTCCTGGGAGTTAATACCTAAGGGATGAATATTTGAAGAAAGAATTGGAGGACATTCTAAAATTGGAGGACATTCCAACAATTGCATCAGTAAAGAAAGGTATACAAGAAAGTACAGTTTGTATCTAGGGAGAGACTATACTGTTAAATGGAACATAAAAAGAGTAAATAAGAAATAAAATATTTTTTAAAAGCTGGAAAAATGAATATGTTTTGAATGTGAGGAAGAGTTTATTATTTATTTAGAAAAGAGAACCACTTATTGTTTGATTATTAGATTGCATGACTGATTTTTTTTAATCTGTAAGGACTTGGCTAAGAATACAATTACAAATGGGTTCACTCAGTAAAACTATTGCTACTCCTCCAAATTTTCTACTTTGCAACTGATTTTCTCATTTTATGTCAGATTCTGTCTTTAGTATAACCTTTAATTTTGCTGTGCTGGTATTTCAGATCCACATTAGGAAAAGAAAATGTAATCTCCCATTTTAACAAAAAACAATAATTTGATATTTGAGCCTGTTTGGTAGCAATCTTTCTATCACTGTAAGTGGACAATTCTCTCAAATAATCCATCTTCTGATTGGTGAGATGTATGGACTACAAGTACAATAACTATTCTATATGATTACTTGTCATAAGCTTAGGTTCATTATTAGGAAGAAAGGTAACCACTTAATGTACTGATTCTGCAAATGATGATTCTGTATCATCTTTGGTCAGAAGATTCAGGATGTTTATAGAAGATATCCCGAAAAGTCATTGTAAACTTTTAGACTATTATATAGAAAGGATTTGGGAACACCCTGCAGATTTAAGTGAAATACCAAGCATTTAATGAATTTCAATAATAAACAAAAGCTCTATGTTAATTATAGGGGGAATAAAAGTTCTAATTTAAGAATTTATGTGAGGAGGACAATTTGTATGTGTATGGCGGTGATTTTATGAGTACATTCAGAGTATAATATCCTCATTCATAGTATGGGAATTTATGGAGAATTGTCTTTCTTATATGATTAGAATAATTCTTGGTTATTTATTTTGGTATTTTGTTTTGATTTCTTTTTCTTTCTTTCTATCTTTCTTCCTTGTTTTTGTTTTCTTTGTTTTTTATTATTTCTTATGTTTCTTTCTGGTATAACTTAGTAGAACTATATTGGTGAATTCAAGAAGCCAAAGAGTATAATTTGTGAGAAACTCCTTAGAAGTATACCTGGTCAGTGAAAAATGAGAATAGGTGTTCAAGACAACAGGTTTTGCTGTAAAGTAACATGAACACATATAATAAACATATTACGCATATATATCCATATAAAGATAAAAAGACATATGTGCATTTATAACACATATTTACATGGGTGTATATAAACATATGACTACACATAGTTATCTATAGATATAGATGTTATTAAATTCAACATAAATGTCATGCTAAAATTTTAGTTGATTTTTGAAATGTGTAGATATTTCTTAAATTTCTTAAACATCTTCTCAGATACTAAAAAGATTATGATTTTATATATATTATATATATATATAATATAATAAAATCTTATGATTTTATACATATAAGGAGATTCTGATACATTATTGAAAATTTTGATGTGATCATCACAAAGAAAAACTCAGAGATAGATCAGGAGGTGAAGGTAATTAGGTAAATAAGAGGACTTTCTCTATAGATCAATTTCCCCAACTTTTAAATGGGAGTAACAACAGCACATATGTCAGGGAAGTGTTGTGCAAGTTAAATAAGATAATATTTATAAAGCACTTAGCAGAGTACCTGAAACATAGCAGATACTTGATTAGTGCATCACCCCTTTCCATCTTTCTGAGAATGTCATCTATAATCTATTGTAAGTGCAATACATAATGACAGGATGATCCATTTTATTAATATTTAAACATTTATCATTCAAATTTGATACAATAAATTCTAAGAAATATAAATAATTAAGTTTTATAATGACTTTTAAAATTTATATTTTTATAGTTTTAACTCAAAAAGTTAAAAGGCTCTTAAGATTTTTAGGGGAACTTCTACATGTAGTGAGCTGTCTTCTCTAGAAGCTGCTGGATCGCTCTCTGGGAAGAGATCTGCTGATTGTAGCGTGCTGTCGTCTCCAGAGCTGCTGGATCGCTCTCTGGGAAGAGATCTGCTGTGTCTACTCAAATCTCTCAGACAGATTCTTCTTCCTGTAGTGAACCGTTGTCTCCAGGCAGTTGCTGTTAACTCTTGTCCTTAGAAGTGACTTCCCTTCTTGCAGAGAGCCCCGTCAAGCCTGATGCAATGCAGAGTTTTTCTCTTGAATCCTGGCTCTGAATCTCCTCCAGCTCTTATCCTTGTCCAGGCCGATCTGATCTCCAGGCCCAATATTGTGTCTTTTATCCTCCCAGAGAATGGGCGTGGGATAATGCAAGGGCTTCTGGGAAGAACCACCCCAGCCAATGAGCTTGCCCCCTCTATCAAGTCAACCTGAGTTCTCACCTTGTAATTGTCCAGAAAACCTGAATTCTCACCTTGTCACTGTCCAGACAACCTGAGTTCTCACTTAGTAATCCTAACATCTACATATCTTTTCAATTTAATAAACATTTATTAGGTACCCATTATATGACAAATTGGACCATCTCCAGTCTTCTTGTGTTATTGGAGAAGCAAGACTTAAACCCTTGAAGGAAGTTAGAGAAAGAAGCTGAAGGACAGATGTGAGGAGGGAAAGCATGACAGGCTTGGGAGATAGTCAAAGAAAATGCCTAAAAGCCATTAGCACTGTGTCACAGAACCTGTACAAACAATATTATATCACACTTCATTAAGGGAGACAGACTAAGCAGAAGAATGGCAGTGATAATGATTTTCAGTTTTTGCCTGATTTTGAGATTTTTCCTTAGTTTTGGCCTCTACATTTTAGTTAAAAAAACTAACCAATTGGTTCATGTCTATGGGAGACCAGGATTAATTCCATACTACCCCCAAATGAAGAGCCTGTAAATATTTCACCTAAACATATGAAGACTTAGAGGGTACTTCTTTACTTATCCCACTTTATTCCAGTATTATGATCTCTTTTGTAAATGGTATCCTTTAGCTGTTTTGTCTTTGCATGACCTTCAAAGACGCAGGACAATAATTAGAAGTTCCAGAGAGAAACTTATCTGCTAAATGCAGAGTAGGGGGTAGAAACTAGAATTGTCCTGATCTGTAAAATGTTGTCTTTGAAGGGAGAGGTATTCCTCTCCTTTGAAATTCTAAACATTGACAAGTTGAATACTTGTCAACAGTTTTGTATAAAAGACAACATTAAACATTTTAAGGTTAGAGTGAAATGACCTCTTGACACAATTCCCTTATTTGAGATTCTATGGTTCTGTCTCTTGGAGTCTATTAGAACAAAGACACAGTTCGGGTTGAAGTTGGAAAGGAATGAGAGAAATCATTCCTTCTTACATTTACATAGAAAATAATAAGATATCCAATGATAAATATGAAATTAGAAGTCTCTTTACTTGGGAAGAAAATGAAGACATAGTGAACAATTTTCTCAGAAATAACTGAAGACCAAATAAATTTTAACAGGCTAGCACAGATTTACAAAAATCCTTTAGGAGGTGGATATTGAACTGGACTTTAGAACTTCCTATGGATACTTATTGGGTAAAGAGGAAAAGGAATTCATTCTGGGATAGAGAATTCATATCAATAAAAACATGAAGGCAGAATCTAGCAAGTTATGAATTGTGGATGGAAAAAACATTGATGATTTTTCTCCTTTTAGCTTAAACAATTTTTAATTGCAATTCCTATAGTCATTTTTTTTTCCATTTTGTAAGATTAGACATTTTCTCTGAAATTAATCATGATTAAAAATAAGGAGACCAATATTGAAGGATCTTTCAAGTCCAGGAAACAGAATAGTAGTCCAGCTTTCTACCATAGTCTATGGGTCTTCACCTTTTGTCTTCAAATTTCCAATTAAATCCACTCCCTTAAGTTCCCTAAAACAACAACTATGTAGTGAAATCACTTAAAGAATAAAAGCCTGATATAAAATGTGTTGGGATTTTCCCGTGTAGCTTGGAAATGAATAAAAAATGAGAATTCACAACTTGGGCATTGTAGCCCCAGTAACACTTTCTCTACTTTAGAAGCACTAATGCTATTATAAAGTTAAAATGATGGCCATCAGGCAGCTTGTAAAAAAGAAGTCATGCCATGTTCCAGATAGATAAATGAAAAACAGAATTGGTTACTTCAAAGCAAATATTTTAATTGATCAATGATTAAGTTAATTACCAAAATAGGAGATATTTAGCATAAAAGGTGAAGATCAATCATTCAAAATATAACATATATATGTAATAGAAATAGAATATTGGAAATATTAGTATCCACATTAAAAATTCACCAGTTCTCTACCTGAAGCATAAATTCTCTTGGAAGCATCCTAAATAGGGCATCTAATCTTCATCAAACTCTAATTAGGTACTCATTTCTTATTGAGACAATATATATATATAGCAAGTGTGTGTGAGTGTGTGTGTGTGTGTGTGTGTGTGTGTGTGTGTGTGAGTGTGTGTGTGTGTGCGCGCGTGTGTGTGTGTGTGTGTGCGTGTGTGTGTGTGTGTGTGTGTGTGTGTCTGTGTGTGTGTGTGGTGAGGGGGAAGAGTAGGGGTTAAGAAACTTGCTCAGGGTCACCCAGCTAATAAGTATTGAGTGTCTGAGGTCAGAGTTAACTCAGGAACTCCTGACTTCAAGGACAGTACTCTTATCTACTGTGCCATTTAGCTGCCCCCAATATAAACATTTTTAATTGTTCAAAAGTTTTGTTTTTTTTTTTCTTCATCTACTAGTGGGCCAGAATCTTCAGCCCTTCAATTTATATACCTTGGTTCAAGGATAGAACTTTTCCTTTTCTCCTTAAAGACCAAATGAGAAAAATCTTATTCCTGTTCTATTGAACACCTCTTCACATAATTGAGGATAATGATTCTATTTGCCTAAATCATTTCTTCTCCAGACTAACGCTAAATATTCCCAGTCACTTTTGTAAATATTAATATGATATGGTTTGAGTTTCTTCACTATTTTAGTCACCCACGTTTAGCCCTCCTTTAAGTAATTAATGGCCTTTTAGGTATGCGATGTCCAGTATGAAACACTATCTTACAAAAAGTGTGTGTGTGTGTGTGATTAGATGAGAAGCACTTCTCCCACTCCCATATTATGTTCAATGTAACCAAAGTTAGCATTAGTCTGGGATAACATAGGAGACCAATAAAAATATTTAAAAATTGTTACAACATTCTTGTTGTAAGTGGGGAATCAGAATCTGGCAGCTATGTACATCCCTTAATGATTTCCTAAGTTACAATTTGACTGCCAAATTTCACAATTTCATTTATGTCTACGAGATGGTTTCAATACTTAGAAAATGATGCTTTTATATCACTTTGTATAATGTTTCATCTACTGGAAAGCAAACCTAAAGCTTTCCACATAATTTTTCCACATAATGTACCTCTACACAATATCACTTTTCTTTTCTAATTTTGCTCTCAAGTAAAAATTCAATAACAGATTAGGTTAACAAAGCAAAAATAGGCTTTTCTACTGCATTTAAGCTTGAGATTAGGGAGAGGGAAAAAATATAGCTTGTTATTTTTAAATGTTTCAATAATTATTTTTCTCCTGTCTTATATCTTTTCCAGGAAGCAACCTGAATGATGGCCTGTGGCATTCAGTTAACATCAATGCCAGAAGGAACCGCATTACTTTGACACTAGATAATGATGCAGCATCCGCTGCTCATGAAACCACTCGGCTACAGATTTACTCTGGAAATAGCTACTATTTTGGAGGTATGTTACCCAGCCTTATAGAACGAATCCACAAGGGGAGGCAAACATTTGGATTTCTTTCCAAATTTTTATTTGCCCTGCTTTTCCTCAAGCAATTTTTCACTAGATAAAATTTAAATAATCTGTGTGGAGAACATGGTGGAAATTAGTTTTAGCGATAGCTGCTGTTGTTGCCTGATGCTAATAATGAATAACATTTATGTAGTGTGGTTTTAATTTTGAAAAGTGCTTTGGCTTTTATCTCATTTGATCGTACAAATGGGAAGTAAGTTACTATTATTTTCTCATTTTATAGATGAGGAAACCTATAGTAAGAGGTTAAGTGATTAACCAGAATCCTAAAGCTAGCAAATACCTGAGACGGGATTTGTATTCATATATATATATATATATATATATATATATATATATATATATATATATTATTTCTAGTCTAACACTTTATCTAATAACATTTGGGACAAACCTAGCACATATGCAGAAGAAACTCAACTAAAACTTAACTGTCCCAGGAAGTCAAAGTATTGATTTTGCTATATGCAACACAATCCTCTTAAAGTCATTACCATTTCTATCACTCCACTCTAATATGAGGTGATAACTGATAATTTCCATTTTTGAGTTATCCTTCAGATGACATAAAACTAAGGCAGTTCATTGAGAAAGTACAATTCTTCCAAATCCTACTATCACATCCTTCATTTAGGCAGCATTTCTAATAATTTCTCCTTTTCATACACATCTATGTAGGACTTTTCCAAGGTATTATGGAATTTTTAAATTTAGATTGTTTCAGTTAAGGTTTTTTTGTTTGTTTGTTTTGTTTTGTTTTTTTGTTTTTTTGTTTGTTTGTTTGTTTTTTGTCATAAATTTAACCTGGAAGTCAGTTTCATATATCAATTAAGTGACAGGTCTGGACTAACAAAATAAAACAAAATCTAAACTCTACATATAAATAATATTTAAGGGTAATATTCCTTTTAATTTTGTGGCTAATGTAGGATCCAATTTAATTTGCCATTGTACAGTTTACTTATTGATCTCCTGTATCCACTTTTTTTTTTGTTATACCATCCAATGTGAAACATGATAATGTACATTCTTGAGCTAAAAATTAAGAAATTGGTAGAGGGGACAATCACAACATTTTAAATAGTGTTTACACATTGTTCTGCTACTGCCTGAAACTTATGTTTTATCTTTCTTTTTTTTAAGTTTGAAAATTCACCTTACCTTAATGAAAGTTCGATGTCACACATACATAAAGTAGCTGAATTGATCTTGAGCAACTCAAGGGGGGCTAAAAAAGATTCTGCTACTCTCCATCCCTTACACTAACCAATATTCTGTTAACCATTCACTGGGGCTAAACATTCTTCACATAGGAGCAAAATAGTTTGTTCCAGTCTTAGGAATAAACCTTAAAATTATTTTCCTAGAACAGTTTATAATCCATGGTGAGATTAATTGAATATGGATTCTATCCTGTCTGGAAGTATGGAATGGAGGTTAAAAAAAAACAAAAACAAAAACAAAAACCAACCAACCAACCAACCAACAAACAAACAAAACAAAACAAAACAAAACAAAAAAACAACAAACAAACAGAAGGATCCTAGATACCCAAAAAGGTATAAAGAAAATGAAGAGAGAATCTGAAATCCACAAAACAATTCCACAATTTTATCCTACGTATATACATAGAGGGAATAAAATATCTTAGAATATGTTTCATAGATGCCCTGGATTGTTTTTGTTTGTTTGTTTGTTTGTTTTGTTTTTTATTAACTTACATTTTAAGATAATTAATTGGCATCTTCAAAACCTTGCTGGCAAAACACTTACCTTATCCTTGAATAGGTGCTATTTTTGGTAGGTCTTAATAGTGAATGGACCTACACTGGCTCAGATTCATTTCAGAACTGCAGAGTTTGAACAATTATTCCTCATGTAGTATGCAACTCTAAGAAGATGAAAAATGAGCTAAGGTACTAATAGTCAACTTGTAACATGCTCTCCTGGCAGTTACAATTACTAGTCTGTCCTAGACCCACCAGAGTACCTTTGACCACTGTCCTTTGCAGTGTGAACTCTACCCGGCTTGCCTCCTCTGAGGCCTTCAAAGGTCTCTGGCCACAATCTCTTGAATCTATAGCTTAATAACCGGTAGCGCACTCAAGAACAGCCATGTGTAATCTTAAAAGCCTTTATTATACCTACTCACATAATGCTCTAACTGATGCCCTGACTTGTTGGTTCCCGAGTGAACACCTGGTCAGAAGACCCACGTGTTCACTACCAAAATGCTCACCTCTTTTGGCTATCCATCTTGGCTTGGCCATCCAGGCTAGGGAGCCAGGGTGAAGAGCGCCAGGTTAAAGAGAACGACTGCTGCCTGCAGTGGGGTTACATAGGGCCTGTGAGGTCATACACACAGCCAATCAGCGAGAGAGTCACCCATTATGAAGCTATCTCATTATGGCCAGGATCCCACCCAAGGGCAGTCCTAATATCCACAGAAATTACTTCCGGACCACTCAATCTCCCAATTTGCTGTGGCACCCATTTAAAGGCCCCTTATATCAACTTACATAAATTCTCTCTCTGCAGCTGCAATTAGAAACTGTAGCATCCTCCTCCATTTTATAGTATTGCTATGAGCTATTAACCAGCTGTTGGATTTTGGGAAAGTAGAGCCTATTTATTAGGGGTGGTTGAAATAATTCCCCATTATTTATGGCTCATTGCTGCCATTTTCAATATTACTCTGCCATATGCTCTAAACCTATTAAAATGATGGAGACTACAGTCTGTGGTTAACATATGCACACAAATACCTATGCTATTGTTTACCTGCATTAGGCAAGAAAATAGTTAAATGTCAGTAGTAGCCTTGCCATGTGGACCAAATATAAGCATAGGTTATTGGGGAGGGGAGGAGGAGAATTAGTAGGGAAGGTTATGAGAGCAGGTAAAACAACTTTAAATGGTAGATTCAACTTTCCTCATGGGCTATAATAATACTATAATAGTATACATTTATATACCCCTAAATCTTTTGAAAATTATCTTGCATTTTAATGTCACTTTGTAATTTCAGTTAAATTTAAATGCATATCTTTCTTAAAACTGTTAATGTTCATAATTAATGCTTATCTAAAGTACAATATTCATGGAAAGTATAATTCAAAATTAAAGCCAACATTTAGACTTCTTTTCAAGACAGAATGCATATTTTGATGGATCTTTAATGTATAACTCTCTTTGGATCAAGTATATCATGCATTTGAATTATAAAGTTTATCAAATAAACACAAAATGAAAGAGAGGAATTAGTTGCAGTGCTGTGAGATTCTTTAATATGTTTTTTTTTTTAATTTTACCTTGATTAAGTGTGTACCATTTTATACCATTTCTGCCTCCTTTCTTGAAAATGCTAGTATTTACAACAAAAGCATGTGTACTGCTGTGAATGAAAAGTACTACAGATAATTAGACCTCAAGGTCTTATATCAATAGGTCACCAAAGAAATGACTGATTATTTCAGTATTCTTCAATTTTTTTTTCTCTCCCCCACAGGTTGCCCAGACAATTTCACTGATTCTGAATGTTTAAATCCTATTAAGGCTTTCCAAGGCTGCATGAGGCTCATCTTTATTGATAACCAGCCCAAGGACCTCATTTCAGTCCAGCAAGGTTCCCTGGGGAATTTTAGTGATTTACACATTGATCTGTGTAGCATCAAAGACAGGTAATTATTGTTTCTTCTCCTCCCCCTTCCTATTCTCCCTGTTGAAAGTATGGGTTTCTTTAAACACAATTCTAATCTACCAGCGTTATTCACATTAGACATAATAAAGTTACCAAATGGAAAATATTTCTGAAAAGATTTCAGGCTTGAAGAAAAATGCTTTAATCTTTTCATGTTGACTTGAAATAAATATGATATGCAAATTATATCAAAATATGAACTTGTGAAAGATTAAAATTTAATGTATAAACAATTTTTGATTATGTTTAAGTTAAAAATAGAGGGAAAGATGGGAGAAAATTAATTTTCCTATCAAAACTTTTCATTCCTTCTTGAAAGTATGTTTTTTATTAAAGGAAGATGGCCAATTTTGTGTGCTAGAAGACATGCCTTTCTGATAGCAATTTTGCCTTGGCAAAACTTAATAAAAAATAAACTATGTATAAAAAGGTTGCCTCTATATGTATCATCAACTTTAATTGGCACCTGTTGAATCACACAGTTATTTTAGGCTAAACAAGATGGTCCATGCTAAAGAGTGCTGGCATTTAATTGTGTCACACAGAATTTAGGAAGAATCAAAACAAAAAGAAGTATGATTTATTTCTCTTTTTTCAATCAAGACAAAAATTCTCTAAATTTAAATAAGGGGAACTATAGAAACAAATAAATTATTTATTTTCAAAGAAACTCCTCAGGTTACTCTGTTTCTTAAGCAGGAACTCCCAACTTCTTCTCTGTTTGTACTCCAGATCCAGAAAATAACAAATATTATGCTACAGGAGTCAGAAATGCATACTGTTTATCTAGGGGTATTTGAAGTTTCAATGACATGATTTGGCAGGACTTGATTTGAGTGTTTCCTTTCACTTGTGTGTGTGTATGTATGTATGTATATGTATGCATGTTTTATTAGAATCGTTAAGAAAAAAATATTGAATAATGGGATAAGAAAAAAAAAAGTATTGAAATGAATTGTTACTACCCTAATTATCCTTGTTAATATTCAGAATATAGAGGCATATTTCATGAACTTTCATGCCCATTTCTCTAGTAAATGGCTAAATGCTATTTACTAATGGGAGTTCTTTCTAATAGCTTCATAACACTTGGGGACATGCACATTACTTTTTATTATATACAAATAAGTGCCAAGCATACTATACTTTTGTATGATTTTGTTGTATATAATTATATTATATTTAATTATGTTTATTTAATTGTATAAAAGGAATTTCATTTAACTGTGTGAGAAAAGAAACAATTTTCTTAATTTAGCAGAAAAGATGACTATGAAAGACTTTGTTTAGTTAATTCTTTTTTGATATAAATATACTATGTGTAAGGTGGTTTTTTTGTTTGTTTGTTTGTTTTGTTTTGTTTTGTGTGTGTGTGTGTGTGTGTGTGTGTGTGTGTGTGTCATTTTGATTCAATCTGGGTTTGGGTGACAAGAATTCATGAAGTAGTATCTACTATAATAAGCCAACATTACCATTTTGATTTGTTTAAGGCATTATAAATGATGCCTGTGATTTGTTTTACCAAATTAATGTAGCAAACACTTATGGAATACCAATTATAACAACAAACAAACAAACAAATAAAAACAAGACAGGGATTCAGTGTAAAGAGTGTTGGCTCTAAAGTTAAGGAGTCTGGGTTCCAATTCTGCCTCTGATGCCTACTCAATTTTTGATCCTGAGTAATTCACCTAACTTTTATGGACTACAATTTTCTTCTTAGTTAATGAGGAAGGATATGTGTAGAAATCCCTTTTTAGTCTAAATCTATAATGCTATGAATCTTTTATTGTTTTAGAAACTAGGAGAGAATAGGAAAAGCTTTTGCTGTCTTTGCTGTCCTCCTTCAACAATTTTAAACAAAAAAAAAAACTTTCAATCTAGTTAGAAAAATCTTGTTCTGAGTACAAAGTTGAACCTGCTTTTATATAAATATATGTATATTTATACAAATATAGAAATAAAGACATATATACTATGTGAATTCAGAATTGCCAAGTAAATCCCACCCAACAAACATTTATTGCCAACTATGTGGAAGGTTTAAATTTAAAGAATAAGAAGATAAAGACAAAAATAAGAATCTTTGCCCTCAAGGAGCTTATATTCCACTGAAAGGAAGGGGACAGGACATGATATGTACACATTAATTCATGAAAAATATGTATAAGGAAGATACAGAACTGTTTTGAGAGAACATAGAAAACTGAAGAAAATTGGTAAAGAATTCCCTATAAGAAAGTGTATTTGATTTGAACCATAAAGTTCATTCCAAGCATAGAGATGAACTTAGGGAAATATAGTACACAGGGTTAGCAGATGGAATATTAACAGGGAACACTAAATCGGCTACCTTTAAAGGAATATAAAGTGTATGAGGAAAAAAAAGATTTGAAAATTAGGTGGTAGTTATATTGTGATGGACTTTAAAAACCAAAAAGAAATGCTATTATCATATTCTAGTGGTCACAGTGAAAAAACAATTTAGAGTTTATTAAGCAGGTTAATCACATAGGAAGGTTTTTTTTTTTTTTTTTTAGCATAATGAATTTGATAGTAATTGCTACTCTGTAACATTATCAGTATTTTTTTTCTATTTTCATTAATTCTACAAATAATTTTTGAGTGCCTACTAAGTGCTTGGTTTTGGAATGGATATTGTGAACAATAGATGAAATGGAAAATCTAGCCATCATATTATAGTCACAAATTTATAATAGGAAAAGATTCAAGAATTTGGTCAAGTAAGTTAATCTTGCACTGAATTCATACATGAATTTGCTTTTATCCAGATGTTATATGCATGCAATTATCCCTTTTTTTTTTTCAGAACTTATTCTAGGATATCTCAGAGAGTTTTGCTTTGGGTCCTGAGCTTTGAGAAACAAAGTTATTGTACTTTGAAAAACAAATATTTTGATTGGAAACAGATAATCAGAATTGATCATTGACTTCATTTGAGGACATGGGAGGGGAAATAATATAGCCTTTATTTATTAAAATGAAATAGTGTAGACATTAATATTCCTCTATGGCCTCCAGTTTTAAATTCTTCCACAGCAAATTTCTTTATCATCTCTGCCATTAATGTTCATTTTTACAATAGTTCACCTGAATAAAAATAATGTAAAGTGTGACCCTTACAAAAGTTGATTTTTTAAAGCATGTTTTCTCTAAGAAATGGACTTGCATATAATTTGCTTTATAATAATAATATTACCTTTCGTCCCCTAGGCATCATATGATAAATATAGTATATTTATCAATCTAGGCCAGTTTCTTTTCTACCACTTCTCTTAAGAAATCAAGCTGGTTTTCTTACTGTGCTTCAACTTTTTAGTACCCGCTTGCTTTCTCTCACTAATTCTATACTTAAACCAAGTTTGAATCCACAAAATTTCTTCCCATAGATCCTATGGAAATCCCATTCTCCAAGGTAGGTGCACAACTTATTACTAAAGACATTGATTACTAATAGCCTCAAGTTTGTAGTCATTAATAGCTGTCAAAATTCTCCATTATTTTCCTCATATATTGATCTTCCTTTTAACTCCCAAACACATACATAACATTCTATTCTTCCAATTTTATGCTCCTTTTTTATTTCCTAGGAAGGAACATAAGGGAAGAGTACTGTTCAGTTGTATTATTATTATTATTATTTTTTTTTTTGGTGAGGCATTTGGGGTTAAGTGACTTGCCCAGATTCACACTTGATAGTAAGTGTCAAGAAGCTGAGGCTGGATTTGAACTCATGTCCTCCTGACTTCAAGGCCAGTACTCTACTCTTGGTGTGCCACCTAGATTTGTATTTTAAAAGTAATTGTTGTAGATTGTAGATAGTTTTATCTTAAGTTTTATCTTCATCAAAGAGAACCTCCCTGTTCTTCTCTTAGTAGCACAATCCTAAGCATTAAGTCCAATGTATATTCCAAATTCTTCATGAAAATATCTCTCATATCCCTAAGTGTCAGTGTTCTGTCTCTTCTTTAATTTCCTATGCCTTATTATTGGTATTATGCTATATTATGGTATACTGACATTAACAAATATACAACATATTCCTTATTACTATTGTTTGCTTCTTCATGTAGTTAAGTCTCATATACACAAATAGACTACAATCTATGAAATCAGGGAGTTCTCCTTATATTTTTTAATATCTCCCACAAAAATTAGCGCAGTGCTTTATAATTTTCAAGTACCTAATATATATAGAAGTAATTGATCATCTTTTTTAACGATCCCATACAGTAATGCATTTTGTGTGTAGTAATTTTGTTTATTATGAAAACCCCATCATTAATATCAGAAAGCATATATTAAGTATAGGGTAATATCTAAATATGCATTTATAAAGTGGCCTAGAAAAGGTCTACTAAATCATTATTTTTTCATATACTTTCTGTTACCTTTTAGAATAATAGAATATTTTAAGTTAAAATGGCCTGGGAATTATTGAATTCAACACTTGTGGTGTTGAACACCATTAGAACATTAAAAAATGGGAATGGACTTTTCTGTGGTAACAGTTCACTTAATCTTACTTTCCCATTTTACATATGTGCCCTAATGAGGATAAAGAACTTAGAAACACAGCCAACTAAGATCCAAGAATCTTCATAGGATAGTGTTCTTTCCATTACACTTTCTGTTGAATAATTCCATTTAAAAAGTTAATGAAATCAAGTATAAAATTATCTACATCTAATACTGAGCAATTTCATTTGTGGAGACCAAAGAAGTCAGGAAATGAAATTTCTCCTTAACTACCCTCATCCCCATTCCTCCACATTTTTTCATAAGAAAGCATCTGGCAAACACTCTGGTCAAGCTTCTTCTAGACTTTGTTCAGAGTACTAAATGTTTTGAGTACTGTTTGTGTGTGGTAGTTGTGGGAATGGGGGAGGTGAATATTATGTTGAATACCCTCCTGTTAAGACACTTTGGCTAAAATCCACATTGGGTGTAGGAGTATATTCTCAATAAAGAATATTATCAAAAAGGTTATTGTAGTGATCCATATGTCTGTTCCTTCATGTTTGTCCAAAGTTGGAAGCATCTATTGTGTGGAACAAGAAAAATTTTTTCATGGGCAGATTTTTCATATTTCTTCATGAGCAAATTTTTCCTAATTAGAGAACTTTTCCTGAAAGTTAAAAAAAAGGCATTTCAAAGCATCTCTTATAGTAGTCAGCCACTTTGGATAATAATAAATTGAGAACTAGAAGAGAGCTCAAAGATCATTAAATTCAAACCACTTCTTTTACAAATGAAGAAACTGAGTCCCAGAGAGTTTGTGTCTTATCCAAATTTATCTTGGTAACAAGCAGGGAAGATGAGATCTGACAAGGTTTTCTTATTTCAGATTCAGTACTATTTCCATGATATTATTATATTGATACATACATACATATATATATATATATATATGTATATATATATATGTTTTTTAAGAAATACTAGAGACTATCTAGCTTGAAGTACCTCTAAAATATGTTTAAAAACAGAACAATGATAAAAATGTATAATATTGTTGTTCTGATAAAAATGTATAATATTGTTATGGGCCAGAACCTGAAACAAGGTGCTAAGTCATTAGAATTGATAGAAATAATGCCTATTTAGTATGGTGCTTAACAGTTCTCTAATTCAGTACATGTACTTAGTACTTACTATAGTTCTACAAGATTCACACCTTTGATAAGAGACCATATAAACTAGGACAAATTCAGCCAGAATCAGAACTAGGGAAGACCAGAGAAGCAGTGGTCTTTGCTTCTCCTCTGAAACCAAAATACAAGGAAGGCCTCCCAGAAAAAACTAGCCAAGCCCCAAGTGAAGGAGACAAGACTTTGAAGGAGACAATAAAGATTTGGATTTTAACCCCTGGCTACTCATGTGGTGATTAGTGAACTGAAAGGAAGGCTGCCTCCAGAGACCCCAAGAAAACCTCAACAGAGAACAGTACATTTTAGAGAGAATATTACAAATATAGCTGTAGTTTCCTATGATTGCCCCTTACATCAAACAAGGAAAACTTCTCTCAGATTAAAATTTTATCACCCATCACAAAGTCCTTTTGATGAATCAAATAATATTTTTAATCATCTCCCATTATATATATATATATATATATATATATATATATATATATATATATATATATATATATATATATATCGCATATATCACATTTACTCAGTATTATATAAAATATAATACTTATGTTATATTCAAATTGTGCCTAGCCTTTAATAGATACTATTTTGTGAAATAAGAAAGAGATATTATCATACTTGTCCTCTGGAAGCTTATAATCTAAAAATAGTTTAAAAATTCATTATAACATTGATCAATGCTATAAATGCAAAGTGATTATCATAAACATTAAGTAAGATAGAGTTTCAGAAGAAAGAGGAATTAGGCTGAAATGGTGAAGATCAAGAAATATTTCATGGGAGAAATTAGATAGTTCCACAGAAAGAGTTATAGATAAAATTAGACTAAGATAATTTTATATTTGTATTAACAATCTATTACAAACTTTAGGTAGTATTAATTGCATGAATGTCTTTTGTTGAATGTAAATTTGAGTATTATTTGAATGTCTGATCTAAAGAGAAGTATATCTACGATAAAGAAAACAAAAACTTAACTCTGCCCAATGGCTTTGCTTTCATAAGAAAAGTTGATCAATATTTTGACAGAATGGTATTTTTATTAACCTGTGTATATAAAAATATAAATAGAAGCTGCCTTTGATTCAGAAACTATAAGTAAAGAATATGAAGTCTAGCCAACTTAACATGCTGTGCGTCTGTGATTTTGGAAGATCAGGACATTCTTCTCTTATACAGTTGCTCATCCATGCCAATTGAGAATCATATATTGATGCTGGATAGGAAGCTAAGACAATGGTACAGGATAAGCCAGTGAAAAACATCTGCAATCTTGAAATGTCCTTTAAGAAAGATTCTTATGACATGGGGCTTAGAAGTACAGATGGGGTACATTATATAGGGGGAAAAAGTTGTTCAATATCAAAAGGCATTTGCATTGTCTTTTCCTTGCTTCATTTATTGGAAATGCCCTTTGAGATTTCTGGATAAATTAGACAAACCTATGATCTTAGGATTTATAGGCTTTTACGATGCATTTATATGTTGTCAAAGTTGACAGGTTTTTTTTTTCCCCCTGCCTAACTCTAATTATACATTGTTATGCACTTGAAATCACAAGAATAATGACTCCATCTCTAAAGAAATAATTATTGAGTTCTTGCTCTGTGAAAAAAAGAAAATTGTGCTAAGTATAAGAGATATCCAGTAGGCAGTTGGCTATGTAGGAGTGGAATATGGATAGAATTTAGGGCTGGATATACAGATTAAGGAGTAATAGATACAGTAGAAATGACTTAGAGGCAGACTGTTATAATGAAAGAACATTGAATTCAAAGACAGAATTTCAATCCTAGATTTTGTCATTTTGTACTTTGTGATTTTTAACATTTTATAGAACCACAATGAATCTGTTTCCTCTTCTATAAGCTAGATTTTTTTCCTAAAATCCAATTATAATTCTGTGTAAGATTTAAGGAATCACAAAATGCATCTTTTTTTTTCCCAAAAATTCACAAATATTGAGCAGAAGAGATGAGAGAGAGAAAAGAATAGTAGAAGAGTTCAGAGCCAGCACAGTGGAGTAAAGGCAGAAACTTGCCCAACCTCTCCCCCAAACTCTTCCAAATTCCTTTAAATAATGATTCTAAACAAATTTTATCATGAAAACACCCCAAAAGACAGAGTGGAACATTTTCCAGCCAAAGGCAATTTAGAAGCTCAGCAGAATAACAACAAAGTGAGAATCATTGGGCAGCACTCCCTGGCACAGCCCCCAACTCGCCCCAGTTTGGCCCAGTTCCACCTTTGAATCAGCGGCAGTACTGGTGGCTTCCAGAGACATAAAGGAGGACACAGAAAGTCAGTGAAAAAGGTCTGTGAAACTAGAACGCAGAGTGCAATCCCAGAGGAGACCTGGATCCAGCCCCACCTTCAGCCAGACCCCAGTGTCAGGAAGATTGGATTTCTGAATCAGCAGCACTGCTGGAGGTTCCTGGACCTCTCAGTCTAGGAACTTCAGTGAGGATTCAGAAGGTTAGTGGAGTGGATTTGTGGCAACAGGGGGATAGTCCCAATGCAGCCCAGGTCAGTGAATTCCCAGTCCTGGCTAGCATACTAGATATTACATTTACAATAGGGCAACAGCTACAGGGCAGAAAAGTGGTCAGATTCCTTTAAGGATTTCTGAAAACAACTGCACAAACTCCTGGAACTTGGGACAATGAACCCTGGAAACACCCTGGAAACAGAATCCTACTGTTTTTTTTTTTTTTTTAATAATTAAAACTTTTTTATTTTCAAAACATGCAGAAATAATTTTCAACAAACCCTTGCAAAACCATGTATCCCAATTTTTCCCCTCCCTTGCCTGCATCTTCTCTCCTTGATGGCAAGTTATCTAATATATGTTAAACATGTGCAATTCTTCAGTACACATTTCTACAATTATCATGCTGCACAAGAAACATCAGATCAGAAAGGGAAAAAAAATGAGAAAGGAAACAAAATGCAAGCAAACAACAATAAAAAAGTGAAAAGACTATGTGATGATCCTTGTTCAATCTCCACAGCCTTCTTTTTAGGTGCAGATGGTTCTTTTTATTATAAGACCATTGGAACTGGCCTTTATCACCTCACTGTTGAAAAGAATCACTTTTGTCAGAATTAATGTCATATAATCTTGCTGTTGTTGTGTACAATGTTTTCCTGGTGCTACTCAGTTTATTTTGTATCAGGTCATATAAGTCGTTGCAGATCTCTCAAATCATCCTGCAGAGCCCTAATTTAACAAAGAGTTAAAAGCCTAGTAAAAGGCTAAGAAAATGAGCAGAAAATAAAAATTGTTTCTGATCATCGAAAGTTATTATGGTGAGGAGGAGGATCAAAATGTATACTCAGAAGATGATAGCAAAGTCAAAGCTCCTACATTCAAAGCCTCCAAAAAATAAGAATTAGGCTCAGGCTATGGGACAGTTCAAGAGGACTTTGAAAATCAAGTAAAGGAAAAACTAGGGAAAGAATTCAGTGAGGCTCAAAAGAAAATACAAAAAGCTAATGAGGAAATGCCCTACAAAGCAAAGTTGGCCAATTAGGAAAGGTGATACAAAAGCTCACCTTTCCTTAAGAAAATAATTCCTTTAAAAATAGAATTGAGCAAATGAAAGCTAATGATATTATAAGAATTCAAGATACAAAAAAGCAAAACCAAAAATATGAAAATATAGAAAAAATGTGAAATAACTCATTGGAAAAACAACTGATCTGGAAAATAGATCCAGGAGAAGTAATTTAAAAATTGTTGGGCTAACTGAAAATAATTATCAAAAAAAAAGAGCTTGGGCTTTATCTTTCAAGATTATTAAGGAAAACTGTCCTGATATTCTAGAACAAGAGGGTAAAATAGAAATTGAAAGAATCCATTGATTGCCTCCTGAAAGGGATCCCAAAATAAAACCCCCAGTAATATTATAACCAAATTCTGGAACTCCCACATCAAGGAGAAAATATTGCAAGCATTCAGAAAGAAGCAATTTGAGTATAATGGAGCTACAGTGAGGATAGCACAAGATTTAGCACCAGAGGGCTTGGAATATGGTATTTTAGAGAACAGTGGATCTAGGATTGCAACCAAGAATGACTCAACATTACTGAATATAATCCTTCAGAGGACAACATGGTCATTCAATGAAACAGAAGATTTTCAAGTGTTTGTGATGAAAATACTAGAGTTGCATGGAAAATCTGATTTTGAAATACAGGACTCTGGAGAAGCAAAAAGTTGTATTCAGTGAAGTGGTATCATAAGGGACTTCATAAGATTAATCTGTTTACATTCACATGAAAAGATGATGCTTGTAACCCATTAGAACATTCTCATTATTATGACAGAAGTATATGCAGACAGAGAATATGATGACAGTTGAATATGAAGGGATACTATCTTTTTTAAAATGATAAAATAAAAGTGTGAGAGAGAAATGTACTGGGAGAAAGAGAAAGGGAGAAGTGGAATGGTGAAAATTATCTATATTTTAAAAAAAGAGACAAGAAAAAGCTTTTACACTGGAAAGGAAGAGAGGGAGAAGAGAGCAAGTGAGTGAACTGCACTCTCATCAGAATTGGCTCAAATAGGAAATAACATACATATTAATAAAATTATAGAAATCTGTCTTACCTTTCAGGAAAATTAGAAGGGTATGGGATATGGAAAGTGGGGAAGTGATAAAAGAGAAGACATACTGGGGGGGGGGGAGTAGTCACTTTTGACTACTTTTGAGAAGGGACAGTGTAAAAAGAGAGAGAGAATAGGTAGGGGGGAAATAAAAGAATAGATGGAATATAATCATAGAATATTAAATAGCAAGAGAAAAGCTAAATTGCAATTCTAGATAATGATATTTTATAGTCAAAAGATGTCTTAGAGATGCCTTAGATACCCTCTACTTCAACTGACTTAGTAATATTACATAATGTTATTCATAATCCAATTCTCTATGGGCCTTATAAACTGTAATATTATGTGATCACATGACAGATAAACAACTTGGGAGTAGTTCTCTGGGAGGATTTCATAGAGTATGTAAGCTTCTACCTGGTCCTTGAAGATATATGAAATGGAGGACTTATTCCCATCCAGTGGAAGAAGCAGCATGTGGAATTGTATTCAAATATTATCTGCAATTGAAAAATCACAAGTAGTAGAAATATAATATTATGCTAAATTAGAATAGAACTACTTGATAGGCCTTGAATAACAGGTAACAAATCAAAAATTTGAACTATCAGAAAATGGGCAACCATTAAAGATTTTTGGGAAGTAACATAACAATAACAACAGTAATAATAAATGCTTACCTGTATAGATTTTTAATGTTGCAAAATGCTTTGTATACTTTAGCTTACTTGATATTCACAAGACATTTATGAGGTAAGTGCTATGAGCATTATTTTTCTCATTTTATAATTGAGGAAACTAAATGTCAGAGATGCTTTAGAAGTTGCCCATGATCAAACAGTTAATAAATATAAAAGGTGAGATTTGATCCTAGATCTTTGCTGATTATAAAAAAGAAGCCTAAAAAAGTAAAGAGGAATCATAAGGGATTGATAAGTTAAACTGTTTATATTCCCATATGAGAAAATTATATTTATAACTACTGGAACGTTCTCATTATTGGGAACAGTTAGAAATATACATAGGAAGCAGAGGTCTGAATTGAGAGAGAATTAGAATAAGATAAATTATCTGCCATAAAAGAGACCTGAAAGATTTTACAATGGAGGGGAAAAGGAGAATCAGGGAAAATAGCATCTGGACCTTACTGTTAGTAGAATTGACTCAAAGAGAGAATAATATAAATACTTTATTAGGTGTGGAAATCTATCTTACCATGCAGGAAAATAGAAATGGAAGGTAATAAGAGAAATAGAATGTGAAAGGCTAACAGAAGAGAGAGCAGTGGAGGTAAAAGTCAGAAGCAAAAATACTTCTGAGAATGGACATGGTAAAAGGACAAGAGAGATTAGTATAAATGGGGGATAGGATGGAGGGAAATACTCAGTAATCATTACTGTGAAAAAAATAAGTCTCTCTGATAAATATTTAATTTCTCAAACATAAAAAGCTAAACCAAATTTATATAAATTAGATATATTCTTTAATTGATAAAGGATCAAAGATATGAATAGGCAATTTTCAAACTAAGTAATCAAAGCTATGTATAGTTGTAAGGGCCCTTTAAATGGGCGGACACAGTGCATCGGGATTGAGGCCCAGAAGTAATTTCTGTGGATATTAGGACTGCCCTTGGGCGGGATCCTGGCCATATTGAGATAGTTTTGTAATGGGTGACTCTCTCGCTGATTGGCTGTGTGTGTGACCTCACAGGCCCTATATAAGCCCACTGCAGGCAGCAACCGCCCTCTTTAACCTCCTGCTGTTCACCCTGGCTCCCCAGCTGGGTGGCCAAGCCAAGATGGATAGCCAAAAGAGGTAAGGGTTTTGGTAGTGAACACATGGGTCTTCTGACCAGGTGTTCACCAGGGAACCAACAAGTCAGGGCATCAGTTAGGGCATTATGTGAGTAGGTATAATAAAGGCTTTTAAGATTACACGTGGTTGTTCTTGAGTGCGCTACCGGTTACTAAGCTATAGATTCAAGAGATTGTGGCCAGAGACCTTAGAAGGCCTCAGAGGAGGAGAGCCGGGTAGAGCTCACACTGCAAAGGACAGTGGTCAAAGGTACTCTGGTGGGTCCAGGACAGACTAGTATTGTAACTGCCAGGAGAGCACGTTACATATAGTCATATAAAAATGCTCTAAATTTATACTGATGAGAGAAAAGTAAATTAAACAATTTTGAATTACAACCTCCTACCTGTATGATTGACTAATATGACAGAATATTGAAGGAGATATGAGAAAATTAAAACACTAATGTACTGTTGGCGAAGTTGAATACTGATTTAACCATTCTGGAGAGCAATTTAGAATTATATGCAAAGAGCTATAAAACCATGTACGCTTGGCCAACCAATACCACTTCTGTATTCCAAAGTGACAAAAGAGAAAAATATCCTATGTTTACAAAGATATTTATAGTAACTCTTTTAATAATGGCAAATCATTATTTATTAAGGGAATTTCTATCAATTGAGGAATGGCTGAATAAGTTTGGTGTATATTATTGTGATGGAATATGAATGTATTTTAGGAAATAATAAGCAGGATGTTCTCAGAAATACATGAAAAATTTACATGAACTGATACAGTACCAGGAAACATTATATACAGTAGCTTTGTATATATACAGTAATGTATGTATATCCACTATGAATACCTTAGCTATTCTCAGGAGTATAATGATACAAGACAATTCTATTGAACTTGTGATGAAAGGGCTTTTCTACTCTAGAGATAGAACAAATAGAATCTAAATGCAGATCAAAGATACTTTTTTCTTTACTTTCTTATTATTTTTGGTGTTTTTTTGCCTTTTTTTCCTCTCAAACAATAACTTACATGCAAAAGTGTTTTGCGTGACTACACATGTATAATCTCTGTCAAATTGTTTGCCTTCTAAAGTGGGAAGGAAAAATAATTTATATTTCAAATTTTGAGAATAAAATGAAGGATAAATTATTTTCACATGTAAATTGTGAAATAAAATATTAAATAAGATTTTAAAAAAACAATTCTACACCAACATATATTAGAGATATATTTGAATTCCAGATTATTTCTTTGTAGTGAGGGGAAAAAAACACCTTCTATTTTTCTGTCTGCAAATAAATAATAAAAACTCCTCAATGTTCAGTATCCTTCACAATCCAAATTAGCCATAAACTAGTGCTGTTTTCTTTATGCTATTCTTATTGTTGTTTTCCTCCTGATAATTTCACTACTTAGTACTTGTTTATGGACTTGATCCTTATAGTACCTTAGTTTTTCTTCTTTCCTTCTATTTATGTATTTTCAATTATTCCTAAGGGAAAAAGCCAATAGCAAATCAAAGCTCTTTTTCCCTTTCAAAAATCTATGCTAATCTAAATATTGTCATCACTATTAATTCATTTAAATGAATGTACCCCTGCCATTTTTTCCTCTCTCCTTTCTGTTTTTTTTTTTTTTTCTGTTTCCAAAGATGGTTCTCTTCCATCCCTTCTTTCTTTTGTTTATTCTACTTTTATCATAATTCCATAGAAAATGTAACACTACTAATACTAGAAGTTAAGATGAGTCTTTGCTTAATAAAATCTTCTTACTCTATAAGCACAAGGAAAACAGCTTAAGACCTTCCTATCTTATAATCCCTCTCATTAAAGAGGCTGTAGTTGTAAGAGTAAAATAAAAAAGTTTTCACATTATAATATAAAGCTATAGGTATCATATATTAAAGGACTTTTAGAAGTAACTAACTCATACAGGACCATGATAAAGACTGATTCAGGAAATTTAGCATGAAATACCAATTTGGCTCCTGGACTACAAAATCACAATAGGTAGAAAATCCAATCTGATTCTAGGTCTACAATATTAGGAACATATATTTCACTAGACATGAAGTTTAAGAGAAAGAACATGAAAATGAAATTCTTGTTTCTACAGTTTTCATACTTTTTTGACCTTATACAAGTCCACATCTCTTCACCTTTCTATCTGTTTTTGTACCTGTGAAATGATGTTGAGATAAATGACCTCTGAATCTTCTTTCATTTCCAAATCTGATTCTGTAGCATTGATTAATCAGTTGGGACATGTAAAGCCTATTCCTGAATTTGCAATTAGGAGACAATGTGATCTATGTATTTGTTATTTCACTTCTGTCCTCAATCCTTCCATCAATAACATAAGAGAGTTGAAATAGTTAATCTTTAATGTCTCTTTCAGAGAGAAAATGTTGTGATCATGTGAAAAGTAAGAAAAGTCCTAAATGTGGATTCAGATAAATCTCAAGGAGAAGGAATGGTAAAGTTGTTTGTTAACCAAAGCATTTTAAACAAAAATATCATGTTTAATGTGATACAGTGTTAGATGGATGGCCTTAGAGACAGGAAGACCTAAATTTAGGGTTATACCACTCACTTTCCCTAGTCATTTTTTCCTAAACTAATAATTATTGTGAATAGGAAACTTTCTAATACTCTGTAAGTCAAAAATGATTGTTGTATGTAAGAGGAAGAAATTCCTATATGGGAGTTCATTGATGCAATAGTTAAGTTTATTAAAAAATAGATAAATTTAATTTGAACTATATTAAAAATATTGAAAGTCTTTATGGTCTAGAGAAAAGAATTCAGAAGAGGATTGAAGAAAATGGGTTCTAACTATGATTTCTATTAACTAGGTAAAAGAAAAAGTAATTTAATGTCTCTGAGCTTGAATTTTCTTATTATATGAGGATGAACACGCATAGAGATATAAGACTTCGGGGAAAGACATTTGAAAACCCTTTGGAAAAGGAAGATACTATTAAATATATTGTTATTAATATTAATGTAATCGATAAAAAAACTTAGAGACAAAAAATATAACTAAGTCACATTAAAACAATTCCAGTAAAGAAAGTCATTTATTTGTTAATTTCCCTGAATCACAATCATATATGATATCCAAATTGTTAATCTGCATTAAGCTAATCCATGCTGATTCCATAGACCTTAATTTGGCAATAAAAGTATATGCCAAAATATGTATAATCATTTTCAGAAGGTTATCTAGTTTGTTAGGCTTCATTTTGTCAATCAGTCAGTCCATTGGCATTTATTTAATACATGTTGTGTGTCAGATACAATGCTAAACTTTCTTATTTATAAAATGATAAAATAAATTGATAAAATAAAAAATAGCTGATTTCTAAGGTTATTTTCAGCTTTAGCCCTATGTCGCATATTTTTTGAACTGATCAATAAAAGAATATAAACAGAAAGTATGGGTTGATCCAGTCCACTGAATTATAAAAACTGCTTTATTTTGCCAATTTTAACAAGCTACATTTTATGTTAATCTTCTCATAAGGAATGCAGAATAATTATATAATATATATATATATATATATATATATATATATATATATATATATATATATATATATATATATATATACTTCCTCCCCTTATTAAATAAACATAGCACCAAAGGTGAAGAATTATACTGAGGATGACAGTGCAGTAAAGCAAGAAAGCCTAGAGGTGACAAGTAAAATATGCATTTTAAAGGTCAGTTCTATTATTAAGGGAAATAGGACATTATACTGTTTTTCTGCTGCTTATTGGGAAAATCTACACCATGGTGAAAAATGATGGAACATATGATTGACAGGAACATGTGCACATGGTAAAGAGAATAATACAAGCTTAGTCATTTTCAATTACTGTACAAGTAAATTTTGACAGAAGCAGAAATTGAAGAGCTGATTCAGATTAGCACTTATATCACCCTATGTGCATGTTTTCACATTTCCTTGGCCATTTCATGCTGTAAATAGTATAACATGAGGACCTGCATGCAACTGACTTTTGGGAAGTGCTAACATCTTGCTTAAAGAAGTTTACTTGTCTTCTTTAGATCTCTGAGTATTGCAGCAAATTCTAAGTAGTGCCTTCCTCATACATTGTAGCTCTAAGGGAAAAACCTTTTTTAGATATTAATAGTGATGCTGAACCTAACTCTTAATAGTAACTTATTGTTATTTCATTCAAAGCACTAAACTTCTACCTGTATTTCTCTCAAATCTCATCAGTTTATTTATCTGCATTGCTATCCATTGTGCTGATCTAAATTCAAATTTTCTCTTTAAAGCTTTCCCCTTTATGGATTCTTAATCCACATTTTCTTTCCAAACATATCCTACTACATCTCAGTATGACTATTTTAAACACATTTTAAAGTAAGCAGAGCATGCCATTCTTAGTGCTACCTAAAACGTATTCTCTTTGCCCAGAATATTTTCTTCTTTTCCCCATATCTAAATCCTTATCATTTTAAGAGTCAGTTCAAATTCTATCTCTTCCTTGAAGCCAAGATAATTCTTCCTTTGGTCTGATTTTCCCTGGCAACACTTGACAGTATCATTTATTTTAGTATTTACTACCTTATAGTTTCACTTAACGTGTGTATGTGTGTGTGTTTGTGTGTTTGTATGTATGCATTATTTTCCCCAAGAGACTATAAATATGAAACAAAAGCTAAACAAGGTAAGGAACTGTTTAACAGCACAAGAGACTGGGAGATTCTAGGGACATTCAATAAAATTTGTTTTTAAAGTGAGGACATTTGTAGTACCAGAAAATTTTGTTATCTGTGACACATAGGTATTTTTTTTTTAATGGTAACACATGGAAAGTTCAAAACTTCTGTCATGAGAAAATAAACTTTTAAAATCTTGCCTAAAATACACATTTTCTCTGTGATCTGTCATATACGTATGTATGTGCATGTATAATTTATATGTAATAAATTATGTCTTCATACTAAATGACACCTACATGTAATATTCTCTTCTCTAAAATATAATTGTTCTCTTGGAGCAAATCTCTTGGGAACTTCTGGAGGCAGCCTTGGCTTCAGTTCAGTTTCAATAATCACCTCAAATGTAGGCAGGAGTTAAAGTCCAGATTCTTTATTGTGTCTTTCACAATCCTAAATCTTTTTCTGGGCCTGGTTAGCTTTAATAAAGGCCTATATCTCTCCTTGGTTCCCAAAAGCTCTTGTCTGAATGTCTCCAGCCAGCACAAAAGTGGAAGTTGGAAATGAATCTTGACTCTGAATCTCCTCCAGCTTCCAGTGGGCTTGTCCTATTATATTCTCTTTTAAAGATGTGAAAGATGTGAACTCTGAACTAGAGAACTGTTAAGTACCATGCTAAATTAAACATCCCACTTAGCACCTTGTAAGAATCCTAACACTTATATGTTCCTTTTAGACTTTTGATCATTAAGACTTCTGATACTGATTTAAGATTAAGGCATCAAATTGGAAGAAGGTATTTTGGTATTCATGGTATGCATGCTTCTTATCTGTTTATGGAAAATTTCTTCAAAATTGATTGTGCCAAATAGCATACATTTTGGATAGAAATTTCACCTAATAATAAAAGTACTGTCCCATTGATTAGAGTGTTCTGGATGAACTTTTTTCTGCAGAGAATATAAATATAAAACAAAAGCATATTTATTTCTTTAGCAAGCTCATTGCAAAATTGAGAGGCACTAAAATGTTACATAGCTGATCAGGAAGTCAGTAATACCTTGGTTCAAATCTGAAATCTGACAAATACTGATTGTGATCCTAAGCAAGTCACTTAAACTCTTGGTGCTTTAGGCAATGATGTCTCTAAGTTGTAGAGAAAGTAATAAGCATGCATTATTGGAGGAAATTTTCTCTCCTGAGAATTCCAAACACCAATGAAACCAGAAGCCTATTTCTTGCTCCTGATTATAAAACTGGACAAACAAATCATAACAAAGAAATTTAAAATGAAGTCTGTCAATAATACCGGGGAAGATTTAATGATTTATATACTATAATTTAGTGCTTTAAAAAGGGAAAAGTACACTCTTATCCAGTAGAAGGGAATTCTAAAAACTATCTTGACATAGAAACCTTTAAATTGATGGTAGTGTTGGTTGCAGGATATCAGCAGTATCATGGTAATAAGATCTGGGTAAGAAATGTTCCACTTTGGTCTCAGATATTGTCTATGCAGCTCCAGGAGGGTTCAGTTAGGGAAAAAAAAAAAAAAAAAAAAAACTTAGAAAGCTGATATTGTTTACTTATTTCCAGCAGGACAATACAGCACAGGCTGCTAAAGGCTGCCTGTGTGTCTCTGATCATTTCAGCTGTTTATCTTAAGGAAAAGATACTGAAGAAAAGTGTATTTCATGAGCTTGAAAAACAAGCATTAGGATCATATATAACACAAACTCTGTAACTGTCTTGTTTTATTTTCCCCTTTCTCTTATTTTAGTTAAACTGCAGCTTGCAGGGATTTACATGGCATTGTTCTTATTGAATTGATTCTATGGAGTTTTCTAAAGCCTGCTTTTTAGTGCAATACTTTCCAACTTTTACCATATGTCATTTTAGCTTCCTGGTGAAGGAAAGAATAGAGTCAGTTTTTTATTTCTTTTTAATTCCAAATACTTTCTTACTAGATTGAGTGTAGAAGAAAATTGTATAGAAAGGGGCACTTACTCTGAAGTCTAAGATCCTGAGTTAAAATCTCTCCTCTGATGCTTATTATCTGTGTGACCTTTGGCAGGTCAAATAATCTCTATGAGTCTCAGTTTCCTCATTTGTACAATGACAAAATTGAACTAGAAGTCTGACTTTTCTTCTAGTATTTAATCTATGATCTGATCACAATGAAACTTACTTGATTTTAGGATTCAATTAAGTCCAACACATTTTTACAAAGAATCTTCTAAGCTAGACATCCAACAACTAGCCATCGTTTCTCCATTGTTGCTTGGCATTTCATATTGCTACTTGCTTTCTAATAATTCTGGAGGCAGCTGTGCTGTTAAACAAAGAAAGACTACTGGTTTCAGGGTCAGACAAACTTGTTGAGGTTTGAAACTCCCTTACTTGCTATCTATATGATCTTGGACAAGTTAATGAATTTCTCTGGCCTTCAGTTTTCTAGATGTGAATAGGAATATGGCAAGAGGATAGAAAACTTCTCAGATTCCTTTTAGGTTTACATATGTGACTTAAATGTCTAAATGTGTAAAATACCAAGAAAAAAAGAGGCATGTTTTTCCAGAAGGTCTTAATAAAGTCCAGAGACTTATAAATACGCAATTGGCTTACTGCATTAATCCTATTCTATTACTAGTCCTTAATACAAAACAAAGAAGATGAAATTCTCCTTTAAGTTTCTATATACAGCTAATAAATATCCATTTTGTCTTCTTTCCCCCTTCTTATTTACTCTTAATTTCATTTTGATCTGATTTTATATATATAGAACAGACATACTATATCCACATATCTATAATTATAAACATATACATGTTTATATATAAAGATCATGTAAACATATACATATATATACACATATGTATGCTTACATTCATAGATATACATAAACATACATAAAAACACCATATACACACATATGGCCATTAATATTATTTCTATCTTATAGATTTATGATCCTATAGTCTTTATGATCTTGTGTTCCTAAGTAGGATTTTGTAGATAGGTTAGAACTAAATAAGAAACAAGCATCATAAGGCACTCCAGGTCAGCAAAATAGAAAATATATATATATCTAAGAAGGAAAGGGAATGAAGAAGAAAATATCTGCTTGATGGAAGACAATGGAAATGTTGGAGAAATTGGACAGATATGGTGAAAAAGATGATGTGGACACTTGAGAAGCAAGCAATAGAATTTGAACTTGAGATCTTAAACAATCTGATCACAAAAGATGCATTGTGATATGAGTTCCCTATTTTGTCTATCTGATGGTCTTCATGATGCATCTCTGTCATATATCTAAGCTTATCCAATACAATAAGCCAATATACATATCTGTTAAGCACCTGCTGTATTCCAGAACTGTGTGAAGTGCTGACGATAAAATAAATAAAAAGACAGCCCTACTTTCAAGAAGCTTAAAATCTAATAATCTAAAATATATGATAATTATGAAATTCAATATGGGTTCAATCAATATGGGAAGTTTATGTTCCATGTGTATCAAATTTATCTGAATAGTCTCCAAATTTCTATTTTACTTTTTCTGTAGGCAGAGACTATGACATTTGCACTTAAGTTTTTCATTATAGCTAGTATCCAGTCTGAAAAAGAACAAGTAAAACAATTAAACTGTGGTTGGAATTATCCATAATAATATTCAGCTATCAATGGTTCTGACATTTAAAACAAGAGCTACATGTTTTTAGTCTCTGCTTTTATGCTTTGAAAGCCTCTTATGCAGTGGTTTTTAGGAAAAGACAGAAGCTTTTATTATATACAAGGATACCTTCAGTTATATATACTAAAGCAATCATGCTTTTCATGTATATATGACATTAACAAAAGTGACCAAGAGAAAAATGATAATCTAACTTTCTAAATACTTCCCTGGTGAAGGCAGAATTAGTTGATTTGGACAGCAACTGGAAATATAAGAAAACTTATACCTCAGTAGAAGAACTTACACCCAAACTGAACAGCACAAATATCATCACAAATGGGTACTATTATACAATTAGAAAAGAATTCAGCATTGAATTGAGCTATGTAAATTCCCATAGAATAGCTTTCTATAAATTTGGGAAGTTAGAATGTAAAAAGCAATGCATTCTGGATCTATTTTGAAAAATGTTGTACAAATAAGGATGGATTTGTTCATTCATAACATCCTGTATATTTATACATTTGATATTTGAGGTATCAATACTAATGAGCTAAGGCAAGTAACCTTTTCTTTTAAGTGACAAGCATGATATAAAGGTCAACTATTTTGTATATTTGTGTATGTATGTATAAATTATTGCATATATATTATATATATATGTATTGGATTTAAATATCTGCAATATTGTGTGTGTATATATATATATATATATATATATATATATATATATATATATATATATATATATATATATGTATATATATATGCATGTGAGTATATATTTCCATTGTTTTCCATTGTCTCCCAATGTTCATGACCCACATTTGGAGTTTTCTTGGCAAATATTCTAGAGTAGTTTTGCAATTTCCTTCTTCATTTCATTTTACAAACTAAGAAACTAAGGCTTACTCAAGGCAAAAGCTAGTACTCTATCCACGCACTGCATAGTTTCTCATATAAATAGATCGATAGATAGATATAGATAGATTTATATGCATATGTATAAAACAGACATTTATATAACACTTTCCATTTGCTGAAGAGTTTATGTGCATTAAATTTAGTCCTATTATATTACAGAAGCAAACACATGAAACTTTTCATACTCCTAATTATGTATTATTATTATTATGAATTTGATAAAGAAAAAATGGATATTCAATGGCAAGAAAAAGCACTAATAAATAATCCAACAGTGATTTGAACCTAGGTTTTTTGGCTGCCAATTTGGATTTCTTTTCGTTATTCCATACTGTCTTACATAATTATATATACTCAGCCCCAATTTCACCCCAAAACTACCCCTTATATTCTTATATTCTTCCATTATAAGAAATTGTGTGTGTTCTGGTCAAATTTTCATTCCTACCAAAAAAAAGTTATAAATTCTGAATAAGTTAGATAACACCAGATAGATAATTTGTTTACCTTATTGTGCTAAATGCCAAACTTTATTATTATTATTATTACTATTTTGTTACTGTTAAGTATTTTATTATATTACTAATTATTATGGTTGTTATTATAAACCTAATTTCCTGATCTTTAAGTCATTTCTAAGAATGAAATACAGAAATTCTGAACTCTATCTATCAATACATATCCATTGAGATTAAAAAAAAAAAAAAAAAAGAATTTCAGGAAATGTTAGAGACCCCTGTAACTCATTCTAGATTCTTCTGATATTCTAGGTATGACAAATACAATGATATATATTGAATGATATTTGTAATATTGATCTTAAAGATATAGAATTTCTATTCTGAAAAAAGTCCATATTTTTGTTTAATAGCCCGTTTTGGATCCTGAAATGACATCATTTCTACCTCTAAACTGTTATCTTGATAGTTATTACATGACAGAATCTCCAATTTCATTTATATTCAAGTAACATTGAGCCCCTACTATTTGTGAAGCATTGTATTAGCTGCTGGAGACAAAAAGAGAAAGGAAAAATAAATCAGTTCATGCTCTAATGGAATTCATATTTTGCTAAATCATTCTATTAATCTAGTAAGACTTGGATCTTTGGTCTTACAACACAAAACCAGAATAGTACCAGATTCTAGTGTTTTTCCTTCCTATGTATAATGATAACTTTATATTTTATGAATTTTTGTAGAAATATTACCTCATTTGATCTTTGCAACCCAAAAAAGAAAGTACAAGAGATCTTATGAGCTCAACTATAGAGATAAATAAATTAAAACAAAACAAAAAACTAAAACAGCCACAAAACAAACAAAAACCATACCAACAACAATAAAATTCAGAGAAGCTGAGTCTTTTAGTGTCATACATCTGAATTTTCCTGATACTGTGTTGAAACTATTTACTACTCCACAAATCTTTGAAGATCCTGATGAAATCTAATAGAAAAAAAAAAAAAAAAAAAAAAAAAAAAAAACCTCTGGAAGTTAACAAAACAATGCCAGGGAAAAAAGAAAAATGAAAGCAAAGCAGAGCTGTTTAGTTGCCACAGGAGGTCTAATAGCTAAGCCAGGGCAACCATTTGATTCTTGCCCTAATTTAAATCAATGTCCATCAGCAAAATGTGTGGCTTCCTTTAATGTGGATCATCATTGAGTGCTGTGCTATGAAGATAACTAAATTGATTTGAGGTGTTTCCTTCTGACTTTCCCTTAAGTGGACACAATATACTATATAATTCCAGTAGCAAGGATTGAATATTTTTCATTTGGAATCTTCTTTTCATTCTGAAAATTTTGAATCTTTCAGTGAAGTATCCACTAAGAATACAAGATGATTTTAGTTTCAGGGTCTTGATTTATTTTTTCATATATCTAAAATCCCCATTCCCTTTAGCATTGGCTTTACTTCTTTTCTTTGAAATCTTTTAGCTTGGCCTTTGATGCAGTATGAATATATTTTTTTAGTCTTAATCTTGTAAAATAGTGAAATAAGCATAAAATTGAGTCAGTTCTGCTATTGAGCCTTCATTACATACCTGTAGAATTGAAAAAAAAAAAGAAAGAAAGAAAAGAAGAAAGGAAGAAAGGAAGAAAGAAAGGAAGGAAGGAAGGAAGGAAGGAAAAAAAAGAAAGAAAGAAAGAAAGAAAGAAAGAAAGAAAGAAAGAAAGAAAGAAAGAAAGAAAGAAAGAAAGAAAGAAAGAAAGAAAGAAAAGAAAAGAAAAGAAAAGAAAAGAAAAAAAGAAAGAAAGAAAGAAAGAAAGAAAGAAAGGAAGAAAGAAAGAAAGAAAGAAAGAAAGAAAGAAAGAAAAAAAGAAAGAAAGAAAGAAAGAAAGGAAGAAAGAAAGGAAGAAAGAAAGAAGAAAAAAATGCCTTTCATTTTCCTCATTGCATTTTGGGATGAGATCTATATTAACCAATGAGGTTAGGAAAAGGTGATGATTTACA
The DNA here is from genome assembly GCF_048593235.1 of Sminthopsis crassicaudata. Lineage (NCBI taxonomy): Eukaryota > Metazoa > Chordata > Mammalia > Dasyuromorphia > Dasyuridae > Sminthopsis > Sminthopsis crassicaudata. Next base: position 357,525,361 of record NC_133619.1, on the reverse strand, counting down.
TCATGCTATAAGCATCAGTCACTTTTCTGTATCCACCTGAAATCCATGAGTATCTTGTGATAAATTAATTTTTTTTTTACCCTATATGAACTTGTACTAGGAAAATTCAGGGAACCCGACTTCTTCTAGAACTCTTCTCTTGAACATTTTAATTCCTTAATGTCTGCCATTAATATAATTACCACAAATTGAAAAAATAATGAACAGACCAGTATGAAGGTTAAAATGAGATTATTATAATTATTAAACTGAAGATGCAAAGAAATTAGTTTCAAAAGATTTTTGAATAGTTATCTCACTAAAACAAGATAAATGCAGTAGACTGCTAATTAAAGCAAAAATGATAGGTTGTGGACAGGACAAAAGGATCAAAACCTATATAATTTTGAAAGTTTTGGCATCATTGAATTATAGATTGTTCATTTTGTATTTTGGATATGATTGAAATGTTTTGTCTTTTACCTATAAGGAAAATGTATAGAAATGGGAATGTCGTGGGTAGGGGAAAGGTGATATTATTTTATGTCAATTAACTGAAATCCATTCTAAAACACTACCTGAAAAATAAGGTATTTTTTCTTTTTTTTTAAATCAGACCATAGGTATATTATCAATTTTAGGTCACTGAAAAAAATAGATGAAGAGGAAGTTTAACAATGAATAAGAATTTTTTCAAAGTTTAATATTACATATAGAAGTTTTTTTCTAGAAGAAATATCTATGATTGTTGTCAGTAATTTTTTTTTACATTTTATTTTACACATTAACATAGAATTTTTTAAATTTTATAATTTTTAATTAATGTGACTATTTCATTAAAATATAGAGGTATATAAGCATAGATGAAGTATATGATTGTTTAATATATTTAATTTTTCCAAGTGTTCTAAATTTATCATTTCTAACATTATTGTGTATTGTCAGCTCACCATCCATCCCTCCATGGACTCTTTCTTTTTATCTTGACTCCTTTTACATATATAAAAATATATGTAGTAGTGATCATATTTCAAAGAGTGCATACAATTTATTGAGTTTTTAGATATAATTCTAAATATGCCTGTTTTGGTCCTGTCTTTCCACCTTTGGGATTTTTAATGAATTATTAAATTTATCTTTCAGAGATAGGATCATTGAAATTCTCTCTCTTACTCTGTTTATCTTGGCAATTTAGTTTTGGTAAATGAATACACTTTTCATTAGTATTTTGCAATTTCAAGTGCATATATTTAGCAATTTTAGTTCTGAGAATTTCCTTAATTTCTTCATAATGCAATGAATTTCCCTCTTTGATATTTAAATTGTATATTCTCTATTTTTTAGATCAAATTTGCTAATGTTTTGGGATTAGTTTTGCTATTTTTTATAAAAAACTAGCTCCCAGTTTTAATAACACTTTTAAAAAAATATTCACCTCTTCTTTGATTTTTAAAATATTTATTTTGTAGATTTGAAAGTTGTAAAGGGCTAGAACTGAGCAAATGCACTTGGATTATGGAGCACGTGAGACTAATTGCCAATTGGACAATTCTCTTTTAACATGTTTGAAGGTTGACCCTCCCCAACTATTCTGTGCTAATGCTGGAACTCTGTCTTCCCAGAAATCAGCCAAAGTCAGGCTGATCAAAAGTCTTTATTCTTGGTTTCTTGAGGTTGCTGTCAGGGGATTAGATCTAGTAATCTCTACACCACCTTCCTCTCTCTACACCATCTTTCTCTCTCTACACCACCTTCCTCTCTCTACATCCCCTTTCTCTCTCTACACCCCCTTCCTCTCTCTCCACCGCCAGGAGAATGCCTTAATTTCCTCCTCCTACTCCACCAACACAAGTCACTTCCCCTTCTTTGTCCCACCAATCAAATCAGCATAGAATAGTTGGGGAGGGTCATCCTTCAAACATGTTAATAGAGAATTGTCTAATTGGCAATTAGTCTCACTTCCATTATCCAAGTGCATTTGCTCAGTTCTAGCCCTTTACAAAAAGTTACTTTTCTAGTTGCCTTTAAAAAAGTTGTATGCCTAATTTATAAAATCACAATATAAAATCAACCTAGAATCGAGGGGCGGAGCCAAGATGGCGGAGAAGAAACACACTACTCAGTGAACGTCCTCACTCCCTCACAACCAATTAGATAAATTAAGTCTCAAAATTAGCTCAGGACTGATAGATACCACAAGGACTGGAAGCACGACTTACCAGCTGAAGAGAATCTGGAGTTTCAACAGGAAAGGTCAGTTCTCAGGGGAGGAATAAAAAAGACCAGCACAGACAGTGGGGTAGGGGCACACTGCGCCCATTGCACTGGGAGGGGCTCTGGGATCAGAGAAGCCACTGAGGTAAAGGAATCTGGCACAGGCTGTTAGCTGCCTTCTCTGCTAATTATTTAGCAGTTCAGAAGAGAAAGCCAAAATATTTTAAAACTCAGATTAGATTTCCCCCCCCCCCCCCACCCTGGGGGTGACTCGGCAGACTCTGCACCAGGGGGTGTGGCCTCAGCTACCTCCTGAGAATAGTTAAGAGACTGACAAGTGGGTGGATACGGCCCAAGGCAACATACACGGCCTAGCTTAGCTGGAGGGAGTGGAACTCAGCTCCAGGAAGTCCCAGAGAAGCGGAACCTTTGAACTAGGGACCGCGGTTTCTGGCAGACACTTCCAGTTTGAGCGCAGGGGCTTCTCACGTCACCTGCTGCAGACATCCACTCCCCACCCGGACACATAGGCTGAGCTTCTTGCTGTCTTCACTATTCTACGCCCTCAAAGCACAGCAGTGCTAATCACCTCTGAGGCACTTCCAGGGAGGGGGTGGGGAACTCTCTCCCAGAGCTCTCTCTTAGCGCCGGCGCAGGGGCCGCTGCATCCATCCGGTCTGGGAGGAAGCTGGTAAAGAAGTAAATAATTTCCTACCCCAGGGACAGACCCCAAAACATTTTTTAAGTATGAGCAAAAAAGCTAGAAAAACTATAGATTCCTTCTATACAGAGAAAGAGCGGGTACCCAACCCCGAGGAAGTTAACAGCAAAGATTCAGAAGATAACAACCTAAAGGGGAACGATTCCTGCCCCCCATCACATAACTCTCTCCTAGAAGAAGCTCTTAAGAAATTGAGGGAGATTGAAGAAAAATGGGGCAAGGAAAGGGAAGTTATGATAGAGAATAACAACGTCCTGAAATTGGAGTTGGAAAAAATAAAGAATTCACAGGAGATGCAGGGAAACAAAATTAGTGAATTAGAAAAGGTTAAAAAAACACAGGAAAGTAGGATTTCTGAATTGGAAAAGATAAAAAAGTCTCAAGAAAATAGAATTTCTGAATTGGAAAAAGAAAATAATTCTCAAAAAAAAAATTAGGGAAATGGAAAAAAATTCAATAGAGCAAAATAATTCATTTAAAAACGAAATTGGGCATTTACAAAAAGAACTAAAAACTGTGAAAGAAGAAAATAACTCCTTAAAAGTCAGGATGGAACAAATAGAAATGAATGATTCACAGAGAACCCAAGAATCAGTCAAACAAAACAAAAAAAATGAGAAGCTGGAGAACAACGTCAAATACTTACTGGGAAAATCTATAGACCTGGAAAATAGATCTAGGAGAGATAATCTGCGGATTATTGGACTTCCAGAAAACTATGACCAAAAAAAGAGCCTAGATTCTATTTTACAGGAAATTATCAAAGAGAACTGTCCAGATATAATAGAAACAGAAGGGAAAGTAGATGTGGAAAGAATTCATCGAACTCCTTCTGAAATAGACCCTAAAAAAAGAACACCACGGAATATTGTGGCTAAGCTGCAGAATTACCACACAAAGGAGAAAATCCTGCAAGCAGCTAGAAAAAAACAATTTAAATACCAAGGTGCCACAATAAGGGTCACCCAAGATCTGGCTGCCTCCACATTAAAAGATAGAAGGGCCTGGAACCTGATATTCCGTAAGGCAAAAGATCAAGGATTGCAACCAAGAATGAACTACCCAGCTAAGTTTAGCATCTTTTTCCACGGAAGAAGATGGTCATTCAATGAAACAGAGGAATTCTATATGTTTCTAAGAAAAAAACCAGACTTAAACAAAAAATTTGATCTACATCCACAAGACTGAAGAGAAACAGAAAAAGGTACACAGAACCCTTGAGAACTGTAACTCTGTTGTGGGTATATAAAAAATACTCAAGGATAATTTGATTTTACTGATATAAAAGAAAAAAAGGGGGGTGTAGTAAAGGGAAGGAGGTCGGTTCAGAAAAAGGGGAAGGAGTGATAAAAAGAGGGAAACTACATCCCAGGAAGAGACATAGAAAATACACCATATCTGAGGGAACTTAGTGAGGGGGAGAATCATTGTGTGAATCTTACTCTCATCAGAAGAGGCTCAAAGAGTAAATAATTAACATATTTGTTTTTCAGAGAATTTTCTCTCACCTCATTAAAAGGGGGGAGAGGAAAAGGGAAAAGGAAAAGGGGAATAAGTGAGGGACTTGGAGGGAGGGGGGAGGGATCCTAAAAAAAAAAAAAAAAAAAAAAAAAGAGGGAGGGTTGCGCGTCACAAGGGGGATCTGTAAATTAAATATCGGGGAGGGGGATCAGGGGGGTCAAGGGAAAAAAGCATAATCTGGGGATAATACGATGGCAGGAAATACAGAATTAGTAATTTTAACTGTAAATGTAAATGGGATGAACGATCCCATCAAACGGAGACGGATAGTAGATTGGATCAAAAAGCAGAACCCTACAATATGTTGCCTACAGGAAACACACTTAAAGCAGGGAGATACATACAGAGTAAAGGTAAAAGGTTGGAACAGAGCCTATTATGCTTCAGGTAAAGCCAAAAAAGCAGGGGTAGCTATCCTTATCTCAGATCAAGCAAAAGCAGAAGTAGATCTCGTTAAAAAAGATAAGGAAGGAAACTATATCCTGCTGAAAGGTAGCATAAATAATGAAGCCATATCAATACTAAACATATATGCACCAAGTGGTATAGCATCTAACTTTCTAAAGGAAAAGTTAAGAGAACTGCAAGAAGAAATAGACAGTAAAACTATAATAGTGGGAGATCTCAACCTTGCACTCTCAGATTTAGACAAATCAAACCACAAAACAAACAAGAAAGAAATTAAAAAAGTAAATAGAACATTAGAAAAACTAGGTATGATAGACCTTTGGAGAAAACTGAATGGCAATAGGAAGGAATATACTTTCTTCTCAGCAGTTCATGGATCCTATACAAAAATTGACCATATACTAGGACATAAAGATCTCAAAATTAAATGTAGGAAGGCAGAAATAATAAATGCCTTCTTCTCAGATCACAATGCAATAAAAGCTACATTCAGTAAAAAGTTAGGGGTAAATAGACCAAAAAGTAATTGGAAACTGAATAATCTCATCTTAAAGAATGACTGGGTGAAAGAGCAAATTATAGAAACAATTAACAATTTCACCCAAGATAATGATAATGATGAGACATCATATCAAAATCTTTGGGATGCAGCTAAAGCGGTAATAAGGGGAAATTTTATATCTTTAGAGGCTTATTTGAAGAAAATTGAGAAAGAGAAGATTAACGAATTGGGCTTACAACTTAAAAGGCTAGAAAAAGACCAAATTATAAACCCCCAACCAAAAATTAAACTCGAAATACAAAAATTAAAAGGAGAAATCAATAAAATTGAAAGTAAAAAAAACTATTGAATTAATAAATAAAACCAAGAGTTGGTTTTATGAAAAAGCCAATAAAATAGATAAACCTTTGGTAAATTTGATCAAAAAAAAGAAAGAGGAAAATCAAATTGATAGTCTTACAAATGAAAAGGGGGATCTTTCCACCAATGAAGAGGAAATTAGAGAAATAATAAGGAGTTACTTTGCCCAACTTTATGCCAATAAATTTGATAACTTAAGTGAAATGGATGACTTCCTCCAAAAATATAGGCTCCCTAGATTAACAGAGGAGGAGATAAATTGCTTAAATAGTCCCATTTCAGAAAAAGAAATAGAACAAGCTATTAATCAACTCCCCAGGAAAAAATCCCCAGGGCCAGATGGATTCACATGTGAATTCTACCAAACATTTAAAGAACAATTAGCCCCAATGTTATATAAATTATTTGAAAAAATAGGGGATGAAGGAGTCCTACCAAATTCCTTTTATGACACAGACATGGTACTGATACCTAAACCTGGTAGATCGAAAACTGAGAAAGAAAATTATAGACCAATCTCCTTAATGAATATTGATGCTAAAATCTTAAATAAGATATTAGCAAAAAGACTTCAGAAAATCATCTCCAAGATAATACACTATGATCAAGTAGGATTTATTCCAGGAATGCAGGGCTGGTTTAATATTAGGAAAACTATTAATATAATTGACCATATTAATAATCAAATTAATAAGAACCATATGATCATCTCAATAGATGCAGAAAAAGCATTTGACAAAATCCAACATCCATTCCTACTAAAAACTCTTGAGAGTATAGGAATAAATGGATTATTCCTTAGAATAATCAGGAGTATATATTTAAGACCGTCAGTAAGCATAATATGCAATAGAAATAAACTGCAACCTTTCCCAGTAAGATCAGGAGTGAAACAAGGTTGCCCACTATCACCATTACTATTCAATATAGTACTAGAAACGCTAGCCTCGGCAATAAGAGCCGAGAAAGAGATTCAAGGAATTAGAGTAGGAAATGAGGAAATTAAACTATCACTTTTTGCAGATGACATGATGGTATACTTAGAGAACCCCAAAGACTCTGCTAAAAAGCTACTAGAAATAATTCAAAATTTCAGCAAAGTGGCAGGATACAAAATAAATCCACATAAATCCTCGGCATTTTTATATATCACTAACAAAATGCAACAGCAAGAGATACAAAGAGAAATTCCATTCCAAACAAATGTTGAGAGTATAAAATATTTGGGAATCCATCTACCAAAGAAAAGTCAGGAATTATATGAGAAAAATTACAAAACATTTGCCACAAAAATAAAATCAGATTTAAATAATTGGAAAGACATTCAGTGCTCTTGGATAGGCCGAGCGAATATAATAAAGATGACAATACTCCCCAAACTAATCTATTTATTTAGTGCTATACCAATCAGACTCCCAAGAAACTATTTTAATGACCTAGAAAAAATAACAACAAAATTCATATGGAAGAATAAAAGGTCAAGAATTGCAAGGGAACTAATGAAAAAAAACTCAGAGGAAGGTGGTCTAAGTGTACCTGATCTAAAGCTATATTATATAGCAGCAGTCACCAAAACCATTTGGTATTGGATAAGAAATAGACCGGTAGATCAGTGGAACAGATTAGATACAAAGGACAAAAAAGGGTACATCTATAGCAATCTAATCTTTGACAAACCCAAAGATTCCAACATTAGGGATAAAAATTCATTATTCGGAAAAAACTGTTGGGAAAACTGGAAATTAGTATGGCAGAAATTAGATATGGATCCACACTTAACACCATATACCAAGATAAGATCAAAATGGGTCCATGATTTAGGCATAAAGAGGGAGATAATAAATAGATTAGAGGAACAGAGGATAATCTACCTCTCAGACTTGTGGAGGAGGAAGGAATTTATGACCAGAGGAGAACTAGAGATCATTATTGATCACAAAATAGAAGATTTTGATTACATCAAACTAAAAAGTTTCTGTACAAATAATACTAATGCAAACAAGATTAGAAGGGAAGTAACAAATTGGGAAAATATTTTTAAAAACAAAGGTTCTGACAAAGGTCTCATTTCCAAAATATATAGAGAACTGACCATAATTTATAAGAAACCAAACCATTCTCCAATTGATAAATGGTCAAAGGATATGAACAGACAATTCTCAGAGGAAGAAATTGAAACTATATCCACTCACATGAAAGAGTGTTCCAAATCACTACTGATCAGAGAAATGCAAATTAAGACCACTCTGAGATACCACTACACACCTGTCAGATTGGCTAAGATGACAGGAACAAATAATGACAAATGTTGGAGGGGATGTGGGGAAATTGGGACACTGATACATTGCTGGTGGAGTTGTGAAAGAGTCCAGCCATTCTGGAGAGCAATCTGGAATTATGCCCAAAAAGTTATCAGACTGTGCATACCCTTTGACCCAGCAGCGCTACTACTGGGATTATATCCCAAAGAAATACTAAAGAGCGGAAAGAGACATATATGTGCCAAAATGTTTGTGGCAGCTCTTTTTGTTGTAGCTAGAAACTGGAAGATGAATGGATGTCCATCAGTTGGAGAATGGTTGGGTAAATTGTGGTATATGAAAGTTATGGAATATTATTGCTCAGTAAGAAATGACCAGCAGGAGGAATACAGAGAGGGTTGGAGAGACTTAAATCAACTGATGCTGAGTGAAATGAGCAGAACCAGAAGATCACTGTATACTTCAACAACGATACTGTATGAGGATGTATTCTGATGGAAGTGGAAATCTTCAACATAAAGAAGATCCAACTCACTTCCAGTTGATCAATGATGGACAGAGGTAGATACACCCAGAGAAGAAACACTGGGAGGGGAATGTAAATTGTTAGCACTAATATCTGTCTGCCCAGGTTGCATGTACCTTCGGATTCTAATGTTTATTGTGCAACAAGAAAATGATATTCACACACATGTATTGTACTTAGACTATATTGTAACACATGTAAAATGTATGGTATTGCCTGTCGTCGGGGGGAGGGAATAAGGGAGGGGGGGTAATTTGGAAAAATGAATACAAGGGATAATATTATAAAATATATATATATATATAATAAAAAAATTAAAAAAAAATAAAAAAAAAAAATCAACCTAGAATCATAGATTTAGATTTCTTTTTTTAGGGAAGGTGTCATTGGTCTTTAGTAGAACATTTTAGGTAGATCTATTTGCTCCAAGTTACAGCATCTTTTCAAGGTACTATTTCATTTTTATATATTATAATCTTTCATGAATCAAAGTAGCCTCATTCTGTCCCTACATTATTCCTTAATACTTTCTTGATTTTTTGATGTTTATTGTTCCAATTCTTGCTTTCTCCACCATATTTGAATTTTTTTTGTTTTTCTTCTTTTTAATATAGCATCTTTTCAGACCTAAATAAAATCTCACCTTTCTGATGTAGTCTTCCCTAATTGGCTCAGCCCTAAGTAGATCTTAGGGCTTCATCATTAATTCATTGCCCTTATCTTCTAATTTTCCAAACTAATCTCATTTATTTATTTATTTATTTATATGTTTGTTTTTACTAATCTCAATCATTAGCTTAATTGATTTTATTGTAAGAAAACTCAATTTCTTGTTAAGTTCTATGATTTGGAGACATAACATTGACATTTGAGTCAGAAGACCTTTTTATTTTCTGGGTTCTTTTTTTTTGTTTGTTTTATTTTGTTTTTTTCAGTTCTGACTTTGATTTCTCCTAGTCATGTGAATATGGGAATGTCTTTGAGTTTCTCTGTTTCTTCATTTTTAAAGAAGGGGGAAGATTCCATTTAATTCAAGAACCACTTACTAAGTGCTTAGGTACTTCACCATGTATTGGGTACCCAGTAGAAATATGGGAAGTCCCTTCCCTCAAAAAGCATTCATCCTCACCAAGTGGTATAGCATCTAACTTTCTAAAGGAAAAGTTAAGAGAATCACAAGAAGAAATAGGCAGTAAAACTATAATAGTGGAAGATCTCAACGTTGCACTCTCAGATTTAGACAAATCAAACCACAAAACAAATAAGAAAGAAATTAAAAAAGTAAATAGAACATTAGAAAAACTAAGTATGATAGACCTTTGGAGAAAACTGAATGGCAATAGAAAGGAATATACTTTCTTCTCAGCAGTTCATGGATCCTATACAAAAATTGACCATATATTAGGACATAAAGATCTCAAAATTAAATGTAGGAAGGCAGAAATAATAAATGCCTTCTTCTCAGACAACAATGCAATAAAAGCTACATTCAGTAAAAAGTTAGGGATAAATAGACCAAAAAGTAATTGGAAACTAAATAATCTCATCTTAAAGAATGACTGGGTGAAACAGCAAATTATAGAAACAATTAATAATTTCACCCAAGATAATGACAATGATGAGACATCATACGAAAATGTGTGGGATGAAGCTAAAGCAATAATAAGGGGAAATTTTATATCTTTTTTTTTATTCATTTTTCCAAATTATCCCCTCCCTCCCTCTACTCCCTCCCCCCGATGACAGGTAATCCCATACATTTTACATGTGTTACAATATAACCTAGATACAATATATGTGTGTAAATACCATTTTCTTGTTGCACATTAATTATTAGCTTCCAAAGGTATAAGTAACCTGGGTAGATAGACAGTAGTGCTAACAATTTACATTCACTTCCCAGTGTTGGTGTAGTTATTTCTGTCCATCATTGATCAACTGGAAGTGAGTTGGATCTTCTTTATGTTGAAGATTTCCACTTCCATCAGAATACATCCTCATACAGTATTGTTGAAGTGTATAGTGATCTTTTGGTTCTGCTCATTTCACTCAGCAACAGTTGATTTAAGTCTCTCCAAGTCTCTCTGTATTCCTCCTGCTGGTCATTTCTTACAGAGCAATAATATTCAATAACCTTCATATACCACAATTTACCCAACAATTCTCCAATTGATGGACATCCATTCAACTTCCAATTTCTGGCCACTACAAAAAGAGCTGCCACAAATATTTTGACACATACAGGTCCCTTTCCACTCTTTAGTATTTCTTTGGGATATAATTGCAATAACAGCAATGCTGGGTCAAAGGGTATGCACAGTTTGATAACTTTTTGGGCATAGTTCCAAATTGCTCTCTAGAATGGCTGGATTCTTTCACAACTCCACCAACAATGTATCAGTGTTCTAGTTTTCTCACATCCCCTCCAACACTCATCATTATTTGTTCCTGTCATCTTAGCCAATCTGACAGGTGTGCAGTGGTATCTCAGAGTTGTCTTAATTTGCATTTCTCTGATCAGTAGTGATTTGGAACACTCTTTCATATGAGTGGAAATAATTTCAATTTCATCATCTAATAATTGTTTGTTCATATCCTTTGACTATTTATCAATTGGAGAATGGTTTGATTTCTTATGAATTAGGGTCAGTTCTTTATATATTTTGGAAATGAGACCTTTGTCAGAACCTTTACTTTTAAAAATATTTTCCCAATTGGTTACTTCCCTTCTAATCTTGTTTGCATTAGTATTGTTTGTACAGAAACTTTTTAGTTTGATGTAATCAAAATCTTCTATTTTGTGATCAATAATGATCTCTAGTTCTCCTCTGGTCATAAATTCCTTCCTCCTCCACAGGTCTGAAAGGTAGACTATTCTCTGTTCCTCTAATCTATTTATGATCTCATTCTTTATGCCGAAATCATGGACCCATTTTGATCTTATCTTGGTATATGGTGTTAAGTGTGGATCCATATCTAATTTCTGCCATACTAATTTCCAGTTTTCCCAACCGTTTCTTCTGAATAATGAATTTTTATCACTAATGTTGGGTATCTTTGGGTTTGTCAAAGATTAGATTGCTATAGATGTACCCTGTTTTGTCCTTTGTACCTAATCTGTTCCACTGATCAACTAGTCTATTCCTTAGCCAATACCAAATGGTTTTGGTGACTGCTGCTATATAATATAGCTTTAGATCAGTTACACTTAGACCACCTTCCTCTGACTTTTTTTTTTCATTAGTTCCCTTGCAATTCTCGACCTTTTATTCTTCCATATGAATTTTGTTGTTATTTTTTCTAGGTCATTAAAATAGTTTCTTGGGAGTCTGATTGGTATAGCACTAAATAAATAGATTAGTTTGGGGAGTATTGTCATCTTTATTATATTCGCTTGGCCTATCCAAGAGCACTGAATGTCTTTCCAATTATTTAAATCTGACTTTATTTTTATGGCAAGCATTTTGTAATTTTTCTCATATAATTCCTGACTATTCTTTGGTAGATGGATTCCCAAATACTTTATACTCTCAACATTTGTTTGGAATGGAATTTCTCTTTGTATCTCTTGCTGTTGCATTTTGTTGGTGATATACAAGAATGCTGAGGATTTATGTGGATTTATTTTGTATCCTGCCACTTTGCTAAAATTCTGAATGATTTCTAATAGCTTTTTAGCAGAGTCTTTGGGGTTCTCTAAGTATACCAGAATGTCATCTGCAAAGAGTGATAGTTTGATTTCCTCATTTCCTACTCTAATTCCTTGAATCTCTTTCTCGGCTCTTATTGCCGAGGCTAGTGTTTCTAGTACTATATTGAATAGTAATGGTGATAGTGGGCAACCTTGTTTCACTCCAGATCTTACTGGGAAAGGTTGCAGTTTATTTCTATTGCATATTATGCTTACTGACAGTAGTAAATATATGCTCCTGATTATTCTAAGGAATAGTCCATTTATTCCTATACTCTCAAGAGTTTTTAGTAGGAATGGATGTTGGATTTTGTCAAATGCTTTTTCTGCATCTATTGAGATGATCATATGGTTCTTATTAATTTGATTATTAATATGGTCAATTATACTAATAGTTTTCCTAATATTAAACCAGCCCTGCATTCCTGGTATGAATCCTACTTGATCATAGTGTATTATCCTGGGGATGATTTTCTGAAGTCTTTTTGCTAATATCTTATTTAAGATTTTAGCATCAATATTCATTAAGGAGATTGGTCTATAGTTATCTTTCTCAATTTTCAATCGACCTGGTTTAGGTATCACTACCATGTCTGTGTCATAAACGGAGTTTGGTAGGACTCCTTCATCCCCTATTTTTTCAAATAGTTTATATAGCATTGGGGCTATTTGTTCTTTAAATGTTTGGTAGAATTCACATGTAAATCCATCTGGTCCTGGGGATTTTTTCCTGGGGAGTTGATTAATAGCTTGTTCTATTTCTTTTTCTGAAATGGGACTATTTAAGCAATTTATCTCCTCCTCTGTTAATCTAGAAAGCCTATATTTTTGGAGGAAGTCATCCATTTCACTTAAGTTATCAAATTTATTGGCATAAAATTGGGCAAAGTAACTCCTTATTATTTCTCTAATTTCCTCTTCATTGGTGGAAAGATCCCCCTTTTCATTTGTAAGACTAACAATTTGATTTTCCTCTTTCTTTTTTTTGATCAGATTTACCAAAGGTTTATCTATTTTATTGGCTTTTTCATAAAACCAACTCTTGGTTTTATTTATTAATTCAATAGTTTTTTTACTTTCAATATCATTGATTTCTCCTTTTAATTTTTGTATTTCAAGTTTAATTTTTGGTTGGGGGTTTTTAATTTGGTCTTTTTCTAGCCTTTTAAGTTGCAAGCCCAATTCATTAATCTTCTCTTTCTCTATTTTCTTCAAATAAGCCTCTAAAGATATAAAATTTCCCCTTATTACTGCTTTAGCTGCATCCCACAGATTTTGGTATGATGTCTCATCATTGTCATTATCTTGGGTGAAATTATTAATTGTTTCTATAATTTGCTCTTTCACCCAGTCATTCTTTAAGATGAGATTATTCAGTTTCCAATTATTTTTTGGTCTATTTACCCCTAACTTTTTACTGAATGTAGCTTTTATTGCATTGTGGTCTCAGAAGAAGGCATTTATTGTTTCTGCCTTCCTACATTTAATTTTGAGATCTTTATGTCCTCATATATGTTCAATTTTTGTATAGGATCCATGAACTGCTGAGAAGAAAGTATATTCCTTTCTGCCATTCATTTTTCTCGAAAGGTCTATCATACCTAGTTTTTCTAATGTTCTATTTACTTTTTTAATTTCTTTCTTGTTTGTTTTGTGGTTTGATTTGTCTAAATCTGAGAGTGCAAGGTTGAGATCTCCCACTATTATAGTTTTACTGTCTATTTCTTCTTGCAACTCTCTTAATTTTTCCTTTAGAAAGTTAGATGCTATACCACTTGGTGCATATATGTTTAGTATCGATATGGCTTCATTATTTATGCTACCTTTCAGCATGATATAGTTTCCTTCCTTATCTCTTTTAATTAGATCAACTTCTACTTTTGCTTGATCTGAGATAAGGATAGCTACCCCTGCTTTTTTGGCTTTACCTGAAGTATAATAGATTCTGCTCCAACCTTTTACCTTTACTCTATATGTATCTCCCTGCTTTAAGTGTGTTTCCTGTAAACAACATATTGTAGGGTTCTGATTTTTGATCCAGTCTGCTATCTGTCTCCGTATGATGGGAGCGTTCATCCCATTCACATTTACAGTTAAAATTACTAATTCTGTATTTCCTGCCATCATATTATCCCCAGATTATGCTTTTTCCCTTGACCCCCTTGAACTCCTTCCCCAATATTCAATTTATAGACCCGCCTTGTGACGCGCAGCCCTTCTTTTTTTTTTTTAGTATCCCTCCCTCCTCCCTCCACATCCCTTCCCTTATTCTCCTTTTCCTTTTCCCTTTTCCTCTCCCCCCTTTTAATGAGGTGAGAGAGAATTCTCTGAAAAACAAATATGACAATTATTTACTCTTTGAGCCTCTTCTGATGATAGTAAGATTTACACAATGATTCTCCCCCTCTCTAAATTCCCTCTGATATGGTGTATTTTCTATGCCTCTTCCTGGGATGTAGTTTCCCTCTGTTTATCACTCCCTCTCCTTTTTCTGATACTACCACCTTCCCTTTACTACACCCCCTCCTTTTTTTTTTTCTTTTATATCAGTAAAATCAAATTATCCATGCGTACTTTCTATATACCCACAACAGAAATATAGTTCTCAAGGTTTCTGTGTACCTTTTTCTGTTTCTCTTCAGTCTTGTGGATGTAGATCAAATTTTTTGTTTAAGTCTGGTTTTTTTCTTAGAAACATATGGAATTCCTCTATTTCATTGAATGACCATCTTCTTCCATGGAAAAAAGATGCTAAACTTAGCTGGGTAGTTTATTCTTGGTTGCAATCCTTGATCTTTTGCCTTTCAGAATATCAGGTTCCAGGCCCTTCTATCTTTTAATGTGGAGGCAGCCAGATCTTGTGTGACCCTTATTGTGGCACCTTGGTATTTAAATTGTTTTTTTCTAGCTGCTTGCAGGATTTTCTCCTTTGTGTGGTAATTCTGCAGCTTAGCCACAATATTCTGTGGTGTTCTTTTTTTAGGGTCTATTTCAGAAGGAGTTCAATGAATTCTTTCAACATCTACTTTCCCCTCTGTTTCTATTATCTCTGGACAGTTCTCTTTGACAATTTCTTGTAAAATAGAATCTAGGCTCTTTTTTTGGTCATAGTTTTCGGGAAGTCCAATGATCCGCAGATTATCTCTCCTAGATCTATTTTCCACGTCTATAGATTTTCCCAGTAAGTATTTGACGTTGTTCTCCAGCTTCTCATTTTTTTTGTTTTGTTTGACTGATTCTTGGGTTCTCAATGAATCATTCATTTATATTTGTTCCATCCTGACTTTTAAGGAGTTATTTTCTTCATTCACAGTTTTTAGTTCTTTTTATAAATGCCCAATTTCATTTTTAATGAGTTATTTTGCTCTATTTAATTTTTTTTCCATTTCCCTAATTTTTTTTTTTGAGAATTATTTTCTTTTTCTAAATCCTATTTTCTTGGGACTTTTTTATCTTCTCCAATTCAGAAATCCTACTTTCCTGTGATTTTTTTACCTTTTCTAATTCACTAATTTTGTTTCCCTGCATCTCCTGTGAATTCTTTATTTTTTCCGACTCCAATTTCAGAATGTTGTTATTCTCTATCATAGCTTCTCTTTCCTTTCCCCATTTTTCTTCAAACTCTCTTAACTTTTTAATAGTCTCTTCATGGAGAGAGTTATGTGATGGGGGGCAGGAATCATTCCCCTTTAGGTTGTTATCTGCTGACTCTCTGCTGTTAACTTCCTCGGGGTTGGATACCTACTCTTTCTCTGTGTAGAAGGAATCTATGGTTTTTTGGGCTTCTTGCTCATACTTAAAAAATCTTTTGGGGTCTGTCCCTGGGGTAGGAAATTATTTATTTATTTCTTTACTAGCTTCCTCCCAGACTGGATGGATGCAGCGGCCCCTGCGCCTGAGCTAAGAGAGAGCTCTGGGAGAGAGTTCCCCACCCCCTCCCTGGAAGTGCCTCAGAGGTGACCAGCACTGCTGTGCCCTGAGGGCGCTGTGTTTTAGTGGCTTCTCTGAGGTTGAGACTGAACAGTAAAGGCGGCTCAAATTCTAGCCTATGTGTCCCGGTGGGGTGTGGATGTCTGCAGCAGGTGATGTGAAAAGCCCCTGCGCTCAAACTGGGAAGTGTCTGCCAGAAACTGCGGTCCCTAGTTCAAAGGTTCTGCTGCTCTGGGACTTCCGTTCCACTGCCTCCAGCCAGCCAAGCACTATGAGTTACCGCCCCGCCCACTCTTCAATCTCTTAACTACCCTGAGGTAAAAGCCTGGGTTGCCTATGTTGGCCACACCCACCAGTGCTGAGATCTGCTGAGTCACCCCCGGGATCCAGGAAGATCCAATCTGGTTTTAAATTTTAAAGTGGCTTAGATTTCTCTTCTGAACTGCTGTTTTATAAGCAGAGAAGAGCTAACAGCCTGTGCCAGATTCTTTTATGTCAGTGGATTCTCTAATCCCAGAGCCCTCCCCAGCGCGACCGGCGCAGTGTGCCACTACCCCACCGCCTGCACTGGCCTCTATTCTTCCTCCCCTGGGAGCTGACCTTTCCCGTTTAAACTCCAGATTCTCTTCAGCTGGTAAGTAGTGCTTCCAGTTGTTGTGGATTCTATCAGTCCAACGCTATTTCTGAGGCTGATTAAATCTAGTTGGTTGTGAGGGAAGAAAGGAGCTTACACAGTGGCATGTATCTTCTCCGCCATCTTGGCTCCGCCCCCGGAAATTTTATATCTTTAGAGGCTTATTTGAAAAAAATAGAGAAAGAGAAGATTAATGAATTGGGCTTGCAACTTAAAAAGCTAGAAAAAGACCAAATTAAAAACCCCAAACCAAAAATTAAACTTGAAATATCAAAATTAAAAGGAGAAATCAATAATATTGAAAGTAAAAAAAACTATTGAATTAATAAATAAAACCAAGAGTTGGTTTTATGAAAAAGCCAATAAAATAGATAAACCTTTGGTAAATCTGATCAGAAAAAAGAAAGAGGAAAATCAAATTGTTAGTCTTACAAATGAAAAGGGGGATCTTTCCACCATTGAAGAGGAAATTAGAGAAATAATAAGGAGTTACTTTGCCCAATTTTATGCCAATAAATTTGATAACTTAAGTGAAATGGATGACTTCCTCCAAAAATATAGGCTTCCTAGATTAACAGAGGAGGAGATAAATTGCTTAAATAGTCCCATTTCAGAAAAAGAAATAGAACAAGCTATTAATCAACTCCCCAGGAAAAAATCCCCAGGACCAGATGGATTTACATGTGAATTCTACCAAACATTTAAAGAACAAATAGCCCCAATGCTATATAAACTATTTGAAAAAATAGGGGATGAAGGAGTCCTACCAAACTCCTTTTATGACACAGACATGGTAGTGATACCTAAACCAGGTCGATTGAAAATTGAGAAAGAAAATTATAGACCAATTTCCTTAATGAATATTGATGCTAAAATCTTAAATAAGATATTAGCAAAAAGACTTCAGAAAATCATCCCCAGGATAATACACTATGATCAAGTAGGATTCATACCAGGAATGCAGGGCTGGTTTAATATTAGGAAAACTATTAGTATAATTGACCATATTAATAATCAAATTAATAAGAACCATATGATCATCTCAATAGATGCAGAAAAAGCATTTGACAAAATCCAACATCCATTCCTACTAAAAACTCTTGAGAGTATAGGAATAAATGGACTATTCCTTAGAATAATCAGGAGCATATATTTACTACTGTCAGTAAGCATAATATGCAATAGAAATAAACTGCAACCTTTCCCAGTAAGATCTGGAGTGAAACAAGGTTGCCCACTATCACCATTACTATTCAATATAGTACTAGAAACACTAGCCTCGGCAATAAGAGCCGAGAAAGAGATTCAAGGAATTAGAGTAGGAAATGAGGAAATCAAACTATCACTCTTTGCAGATGACATTCTGGTATACTTAGAGAACCCCAAAGACTCTGCTAAAAAGCTATTAGAAATCATTCAGAATTTTAGCAAAGTGGCAGGATACAAAATAAATCCACATAAATCCTCAGCATTCTTGTATATCACCAACAAAATGCAACAGCAAGAGATACAAAGAGAAATTCCATTCCAAACAAATGTTGAGAGTATAAAGTATTTGGGAATCCATCTACCAAAGAATAGTCAGGAATTATATGAGAAAAATTACAAAACGCTTGCCATAAAAATAAAGTCAGATTTAAATAATTGGAAAGACATTCAGTGCTCTTGGATAGGCCAAGCGAATATAATAAAGATGACAATACTCCCCAAACTAATCTATTTATTTAGTGCTATACCAATCAGACTCCCAAGAAACTATTTTAATGACCTAGAAAAAATAACAACAAAATTCATATGGAAGAATAAAAGGTCGAGAATTGCAAGGGAACTAATGAAAAAAAAAAGTCAGAGGAAGGTGGTCTAAGTGTAACTGATCTAAAGCTATATTATATAGCAGCAGTCACCAAAACCATTTGGTATTGGCTAAGGAATAGACTAGTTGATCAGTGGAACAGATTAGGTACAAAGGACAAAACAGGGTACATCTATAGCAATCTAATCTTTGACAAACCCAATGATACCCAACATTAGTGATAAAAATTCATTATTCGGAAGAAACTGTTGGGAAAACTGG
Source organism: Sminthopsis crassicaudata (assembly GCF_048593235.1). NCBI lineage: Eukaryota > Metazoa > Chordata > Mammalia > Dasyuromorphia > Dasyuridae > Sminthopsis > Sminthopsis crassicaudata. The sequence goes on along the minus strand of NC_133619.1, from coordinate 357,506,540 downwards.
AAATTAGTATGGCAGAAATTAGATATGGATCCACACTTAACACCATATACCAAGATAAGATCAAAATGGGTCCATGATTTCGGCATAAAGAATGAGATCATAAATAGATTAGAGGAACAGAGAATAGTCTACCTTTCAGACCTGTGGAGGAGGAAGGAATTTATGACCAGAGGAGAACTAGAGATCATTATTGATCACAAAATAGAAGATTTTGATTACATCAAACTAAAAAGTTTCTGTACAAACAATACTAATGCAAACAAGATTAGAAGGGAAGTAACCAATTGGGAAAATATTTTTAAAAGTAAAGGTTCTGACAAAGGTCTCATTTCCAAAATATATAAAGAACTGACCCTAATTCATAAGAAATCAAACCATTCTCCAATTGATAAATAGTCAAAGGATATGAACAAACAATTATTAGATGATGAAATTGAAATTATTTCCACTCATATGAAAGAGTGTTCCAAATCACTACTGATCAGAGAAATGCAAATTAAGACAACTCTGAGATACCACTGCACACCTGTCAGATTGGCTAAGATGACAGGAACAAATAATGATGAGTGTTGGAGGGGATGTGAGAAAACTGGAACACTGATACATTGTTGGTGGAGTTGTGAAAGAATCCAGCCATTCTAGAGAGCAATTTGGAACTATGCCCAAAAAGTTATCAAACTGTGCATACCCTTTGACCCAGCATTGCTGTTATTGCAATTATATCCCAAAGAAATACTAAAGAGTGGAAAGGGACCTGTATGTGCCAAAATGTTTGTGGCAGCTCTTTTTGTTGTAGCTAGAAATTGGAAGTTGAATGGATGCTCATCAATTGGAGAATGGTTGGGTAAATTATGGTATATGAAGGTTATGGAATATTATTGCTCTGTAAGAAATGACCAGCAGGAGGAATACAGAGAGACTTGGAGAGACTTACATCAACTGATGCTGAGTGAAATGAATAGAACCAGAAGATCACTGTACACTTCAATGCTGTATGAAGAGGTATTCTGATGGAAGTGGATATCTTCAACATAAAGAAGATCCAACTCACTTCCAGTTGATCAATGATGGACAGAAATAACTACACTCACAGAAGGAACACTGGGAAGTGAATGTAAATCGTTAGCACTACTGTCTATCTACCCAGGTTACTTATACCTTCGGAATCTAATAATTAATGTGCAACAAGAAAATGGTATTTACACATATATATTGTATCTAGGTTATACTGTAACACATGTAAAATGTATGGGATTGCCTGTCATCGGGGGGAGAGAGTAGAAGGGGGGGAATAATTTGGAAAAATAAATACAAGGGATAATATTAGTTTAAAAAAATACTCATGCATGTATACTGTGGGAAAAAAAATTCTAAATAAAAAAAAATTAAAAAAAAAAAAGCATTCATCCTACTTTGGAGAAGGGAGTAGGAACAGAGAAACAAAAAGTATGTGGTTAATTGTTTTTTAATTAACATATATGTATATATATATTAAATATGAGTTAACAATACTTGTATTATCATATGTTAGGGGAACTATTAAGGGGGAAAGGTAGCACAATATAAAATATGAAGCATCATCTTTTTCTTCTTCTTCTTCTTCTTCCTTTCTCTACATAATAAGAATTTTTTTTTCCTTTTTTTTTATTTTAGCTTTTTATTTACAAGATATATGCATGGGTAATTTTTCAGCATTGACCCTTGCAAAATCGTCCGTTCCAACTTTTCCCCTCCTTCCCCTCATCCCCTCCCCAAATGGCAGGGAGACCAATACATGTTAAATATGTTAAAATATATGTGAAATACAATATATGTATACATATTTATACAGTTATCTTGCTGCACAAGAAAAATCAGATTTAGAAATAAGATAAAAATAACCTGAGAAGGAAAACAAAAATTCAAGCGGCAAATAACAGAAGGATTGGAAATGCTATGCTGTGGTCTAGAATAATGTAAATTATTCATAATATTCATAAAATCATCTCCATTCTGATGAAATCTGTTGATTTTTCATTGAAGAGATACCTCCTAAGTAAAACAGGGACTGAGTGGCCCTAGACAGGAACCTATGGTATTTAATTCAGAGATTTTGAAAAACCTACAATCCCACCTCAATAATTTTGATGGCTTGTATTTACTGAGACACTGATGAGTCTTTGATGATCTTTTAAATGGAGCCCAGAACAGGTTACCATTTTAGTAGATATTAAAGTGAGTTATCCTGCAGTTTCTCTCCTTTGGTCCTAAGAACCACATAAAGTCTATATTTTTGGAAGTCTCAGTCTGTGAAGATTAGAATGGGCAGTCTTTGGCAGGCCCCAAGAAGTGGTCAGAACAAGCCATTGTTGAACATGTAGATCTCCAGACTTCTTAAAGCTTTCACTCATTATAATTTTAATAAAGTAATTGTTAACCTCTTAATCAGCCCAAGTTGATATTGAATAGATAACTGAATCATACAATCACCTTTTGTTTTAGAGTCTCCTATTATTGGTTTAACAATTCAAGATAGTCCCTCTAGGAAAATTTGAAGACTAGAGGAGGCTTTGATTGCTAAATGGAAATTCTATGTCTGAAACCTCACCTGCCAGAATCACTCTGGTATTAATTAATGCTTCATAAATGGGTGGATACTTTGCCATGGATTCAGGCCTATCTATAAAACAGACTCTGAAACTCAACCTCTTCTATAGTCTAGGGAAACCCAGTCTATAGGTGCCTGGCTCTTGAGGAATGCCATTCTTCCTGGTTATTTAATAGTTCCATCTGTTATAGGGAAACATACAAAAATCGACTTTGATAGTCACTAATTTGGTAACAGAATATATTTTTTGGGAAAAGAATATTGACAATTTCTTCTAGTTGACTATTCTACAGGTAGCACAATTGATATGTGAAAGAGGCTTAAGTTTCAAAGAGGATATTCATCTATCTAGTTCCAAAGAAGTGTGGATCTGGCAAAATGGTTTGAACCTGGAAAGCACAGAATTAACCACACAAAAGCTTGCCCTTCTAGAGTTAAGACCAATGGAGAAAATTTGCTAATGCTTTCCATTGCATATGCATATTTCAGAACCTATCAGAAGCATATCCTAAAAACCCAGAAGGAAGCTGTTTAAAAAATAGTAGCAGAGGTTGGAAAGTGTGTCTAGTTATCAATCTGAAATTTAAGTTGTGATCCTATATTGTTCTGGGCACAGGGCCATATGATTACTCTTGCCAAACAAGAAATCCTATGGTCTCCTCTTCGCTCACAAAATCTGACTGGCTCCAGTTTCTTACATCTGGTTTCCTGGCCTATGGTGAATCAAAGAAACAAACAAACAAAAACAGCAAAAATAAGTCACATAAGCTTCAAATTTTTTGGACTTGGTGTGGGCCCAATCCCGTGTAAATCACTGTATCTTGATGACTGACTGACTAAATGTATTTTCAGATGAAAGGATCAACTAGAGAAGTTAAGGGCTACCAATTTTATATTTTTGTTATGTGTGAGAAAGAAAGCTTGCTCTTTTCTTAAATATTCAGTGATTCTGAGTGTCTCATTTTATTACAACATTGAATCTGAACTAAGAGAGAACTGGCTTTAGACTTTTGTCCATAACAACTGCTTTACTTCTCTCCCATCTTGATCTCCCCAACTCTTTAAATCTTTCCAAAGAAATTTTGTATCACAAAAAACTCCATCCTCTACTACCAATCCTATAATAGCTTCATCCCTTCAAGTTAGGAAAAAATACAATTCTCAAGTTCTTAAAAACTGATCCCTGCTTACAAACCAATTAAATATTGTCCAAATAACTATTCCAATATCTCAAAATATTATCCATTATGCAAGCTACCTCTTTTCTTGCACATAGTACATGCCTAATAAATGACAATTTGAAAGAGTTTTGAATTAAAACTAGCAGCTATTTCCTCCAAATATGACTTTCTTTCTTAAACATATAGACCTTTTCTCATTATGAGCAATTTTCCCCCTCTGGGCTTCACTTTTCTCTTTTACTTATAAGAAATATGAATATTGAAACAAATGATCTTTGAGGACACTTCTGCCTGTAAATCTATGAAGCTAAGGTAGGAAACAAGGAAAAAAGGAGTGACAGGAAACTTCTCCAAGAGTTGAAAGCCAGAGATTCACTGCCTTCATATACTTTTCTTTAATTTTCCATCCATCAAAGAAATAAATAAATAAGAAAATAAATCAATCAAACAAACAAACAAATACATAAGTAAATAAATATGAAAATTTGGTTGTATTGCTGGCCATAAGATGTTAATACAACCTGCCTCTTGAAAATAATTTATATTATTTTCATTTGCATATCCTTTGTGCTTACTTATCTATACACAGCTTTCATTCCCCACCTCAAATAGAATTGTTATATCCTTTAGGAAAGGCCTTATTATTGTAGCTGCTATATTTTTTGTATTCCTAGCAGTTAACAGTGTCTTACATGGAGTATGTAATTGTATTTTTTTTTAAATTGAGTTGTTTGTGAAATGGAAGTCCTCTGTACATAAAATACACTATTGCCAATTAAATTTCTCAATACTTCTAGTTACAGGAAGCAAAGCCAAGATGGCAAAATATAGGTAGCAACCCAGTAAAATTCTTCTAACATTCCTTTACAATCAGTTTTGAAATAGCAACTCAAGGCAGAAGTAGATGGTGCAGTAGATAGAGCACCAGCCCTGAAGCACCACTATCTGAGTTCAAATCTGGCCTCAGACTCTTAATATTTATTAGTTGTATCAATCTAGGCAAATCACTTAACCTCAATTGCCTAACCAATAAATAAATAAATAAATAAAATAATAGCTCAAATAAAATTTAGGCATAGCAGGGCCAACAGACAATTCTGGGGTACCACCTTATACTGTCAGAAATGACAAATGCTAAAGGGGAGTTTAGGGAAAATAAATATATTAATAAATTGTTGCTGGAGTTATAAACTAGTCTAATCATTCTGGAGGACAATTTTGAACTATGCCTGAGGTTATTATTCTGTGCATATTCTTTGATTTAGCAATGCCATTTCTAAGTCTGTATCCCAAAGACATCAAAGGAAAAGAGCCTAAATATATAAAAGTATTTATAGCTACTCTTTTTATGGTATTAAAAATAGACTTTGAGGAATTTCTTATCAAATTAAAAAATAACTGAGAAAGTTGCCATGCATGGTCGTGATGGAATAGTATTGTGCTATAAGAAATGATAAGAGGAATAGTTAGCTAAAAAATAGGGGGGAGGAGACTTCCATAAATTTATGTAAAGTGAAATGAGAAAAAACTGGAGATCATTGTGCACAGCAACAATAAATGATGATCAACTAGGAAATACTTAATAACTATGATCTTTACAATAGTCCAAAACAATATCAATGGGCTCATGATAAAGAAAATGCTTTCCACTTCCAGAGAGAGAACTCATGAACTCTGAGTACAAACTGAAACATGGCTTTTTCACATTTTTTATTTTGTTTTGTTTTGCTGTTTTTTTGGTTATATGAATGATTTGGAAATATATCTTTCATTATTTTGTGTGTTTGATATTACATCATTTATTTCCTCAATGGGCTGGGATGGAATGTGGGAGGAATGGAGAGAATTTGGAATTCAAAATTTACTAAGAAAAGAATGTTAAAAAATAAATAATTTTTAAAATTCTCAACACTTTAGGGAAGATATTTTAAAACCCATATTATACTAATCTATATTCATTAGGATTGCAATCAGCCTAATTATTATTTTACATACCAGGAAGTCTATTTTTTTCTTTTTATTTTCCTTTGGGAAAAAAGAAGGAAAAACAAAGTGGATCAATATTTTAATTGGATTTCTATATATCAAAATACAATTTAATTCATATATTCACAAAATGTTGAATATGTCTTGAAGTTGAAGCACTGGTATGATAGCAATCTCAGGGAACTGGGGCATGTAACTTTATCCAGGCAGAAACCCCCAGAGCCTTAAACAAGATGAAACAGAAAAAAAAAAAAAGAAAGAAAATTGGACAGAAAAGGCTAAAGGAGAGACTGGCTGAATTGATCAAACTGTCTAAGTAGGCAGGCATAAATGATCTCAATGGAAGCAAATTACTGAACTTTGTTCGATTTAACACAATTGGAGAGAGAAAGAGAGACAAACAAGTAGAAGAGAGTTAGGAATATAAAGAAAGTATTGGTATAGCTGTGTTTGCACAACAAAGAGTCAGCCTGGTACAATGCAAATAACAAGGCATTTGGAGTCAGAAGATCGGATGGGCATATTTGCCCATCTAATTACCACCTATGTAATCTTGGGCCAGTCACTTAACCTTTCTAACATTCAGCTTTTTCTTTTGCAACATGAGGGGATTGCAATATATACCTCTTAGGGTCATTTCCCACTTTAAATTACATCCTATCTTATAATCTTAGTTGACTTTTTTTGGGGACATTTATTTGGCACCACTTAGCTGGGGATATATTCATTCCAGAACAATAGCTCACTCAGTACTACTTATTTGCTGTGCTGAGCAGAAACTTTCTAATAATACATCTGAACACATTCGGGGGATATTAGTTTCTGTTTTTAAAACAATCATTGCTGAAGAGTTTCATACATCAATACACTGGACTCTAAGGGGATAAATCCTGTTGTTAATTCTATTTGCTATACATACAACTAAGATCACAGTGCACCATTTAGCTTTCTTCTAGTGTTACCCTTTGACATCTATCAAACTTAGAAGATTTTGTGAATTTTCCAAAATTTCATGATGGGCAGGAATTTAAATCTCTTGAGTTTTTTTTTTAATTTCTTATGTATTTTTTTCCTCTTTTGAGTTCATTTAAAATAAGCTTTGAGATACATCTCAAAAATGGGGGAGATGAAAATTAATTTGCACATGTATCATTTCCCTGTGGTCCTTCAGAAGTACCAACATTTGATCCAAATTCTACAGAATATCTTCAGTTATGAACTTTCTTGATCACTTCATATTGTATTTCATTACATTACTCAATTCATCTTTTAACAGAATTAGAGATGAGAATGGAATGGCCCCTATGACATAAAGTCCACCCATTGTTTGTGTGGGGTGCTGATACTAGACTGAGTTGGACTTTCTCTTGGGTTTACTGAATGCCAATAAATGGCCTGTGTGGGTACGCTATTCACTAAAGATTTACTTTTTCCTTGACAGGTATTGCATATCAACTCGTAGACTATAAAATTAATTGGACTTTTTTGTGTTTTTTATTTTATCTTTAATTAGATGTTTGCCAAACTACTGCGAACATGGAGGAATGTGTACTCAGTCCTGGACCACCTTTTATTGTAACTGCAGTGACACAGGTTACACTGGAGCCACTTGTCATAACTGTAAGTAGGCTTGAAAAATATTCAGAACAGATTGTTATGAATTTTAATAGGGGATGTGGTGGAAAAAACCTGTATTGACACATTTATTAGTATTATTCAGTCAATCATGGTTTCAATCACAGAGTGTATATTATGTGCCTATTATGTGCCCAATACTACTATCCTAGCAACTTTACAGAGTAATATTATTTTCATTCTCAAATATAGTCTTTGCCCTCTAAGAACCTACATTATAATTGGGGAAACAAAATTATTGTGTACAAATAACTAAGAGCTTAATTAAATGCTAAATTATATGGTACTATATTAGCTTTCAGTATAATGAAAGTTCAAAGAAAAGAATGAATCAATGTTCATTAATTAAGCACCTGCTCTCTGTCAGGCACTGTATTAGATTAAGTTTATAACTACAAATGCCAAGAGTTAAGACTAATGTTGTGTGCTAAAGGCTATGTAGAGTTATACAATTGTAGGAGAAAAAAAATATTGAAGTAAATGTTGTATGGGGACACAGGTTTCACTGTGTTCTCAAATACCTACATTCTTTGAATAGCTTTCAGGTGTTATACCAGGTGCCCAGGAGAAATGGAAAGAAAATAGGAAATTTCTCTGCTTTAGTAATAAAGTAGAACAATCATTTATTTTCTTTTGAGGAATAATATAAAACATCCTGCTAACACTTAAAAGGCTCAAAACTACCCTAGTATATTGCTTTCAATACTGTGTTGCCTGTGAAGAATTGCAAAGCACAGGTGATGAAAAATGATCTAATAGTCAATATGAGATGCTTTGGAAAATTCATATTTGGCAATATCTCATTAATATCACATTGTCAACTAAATCTTAGGTAATCATAAAATATCAGCTGTGGAAGGGACTTTTGAGTCCAACTCCTTCATTTCATGGAAACCCCTTGGCACTTACTTATTTCTTTGATTATATTTACTTTCTCACATCCTCAGAACTACATCCATAGGGCATATAAACACACTGTTTTCTTATTTTGAACCTTGTTATGTCTATAGTTTGTAGCATCAAAGACAAAAGATGGATTTTCTTATTAGAACTTGTGTCAGATTCCAAGACAATAGAGTAAAAGTGATGTTAACTTAAAAAATTAGATCCTTTTAATGATAGTCTTTTATTTATGTTAATGAATGAAAACATTTTACTGGACATAGCATAATAGAAATTTGTATCTTTCCTTGTTTAAGTTCATGGAACTTTGTGATGTTGGACAATATACTTTTCTCCTCTAAGTCATAATTGCCTCTTTTTTTTTTTATTCATTTTTCCAAATTATCCCCTCCCTCCCTCCACTCCCTCCCCCCCCCCATGACAGGTAATCCCATACATTTTACATGTGTTACAATATAACCTAGATACAATATATGTGTGTAAATACCATTTTCTTATTGCACATTAATTATTAGCTTCCAAAGGTATAAGTAACCTGGGTAGATAGACAGTAGTGCTAACAATTTACATTTACTTCCCAGTGTTCCTTCTCTGGGTGTAGTTATTTCTGTCCATCATTGATCAACTGGAAGTGAGTTGGATCTTCTTTATGTTGAAGATTTCCACTTCCATCAGAATACATCCTCATACAGTATTGTTGTTGAAGTTTATAGTGATCTTCTGGTTCTGCTCATTTCACTCAGCATCAGTTGATGTAAGTCTCTCCAAGCCTCTCTGTATTCCTCCTGCTGGTCATTTCTTACAGAGCAATAATATTCAATAACCTTCATGTACCACAATTTACCCAACCATTCTCCAATTGATGGACATCCATTCAACTTCCAGTTTCTAGCTACAAGAAAAAGAGCTGCCACAAACATTTTGGCACATACAGGTCCCTTTCCCCTCTTTAGTATTTCTTTGGGATATAATCCCAATAACAGCAATGCTGGGTTAAAGGGTATGCACAGTTTGATAACTTTTTGGGCATAGTTCCAAATTGCTCTCCAGAATGGCTGGATTCTTTCACAACTCCACCAACAATGTATTAGTGTCCCAGTTTTCCCATATCCCCTCCAACATTCATCATTATTTGTTCCTATCATCTTAGCCAATCTGACAGGTGTGCAGTGGTATCTCAGAGTTGTCTTAATTTGCATTTCTCTGATCAGTAGTGATTTGGAACACTCTTTCATATGAGTGGAAATAGTTTGAATTTCATCATCTGAGAATTGTCTGTTCATATCCCTTGACCATTTATCAGTTGGAGAATGGTTTGGTTTCCTATAAATCAGGGTGAGTTCTCTATATATTTTGGAAATGAGACCTTTGTCAGAACCTTTCCTTTTAAAAATATTTTCCCAATTTGTTACTTCCCTTCTAATCTTGTTTGCATTAGTATTGTTTGTACAGAAACTTTTTAGTTTGATGTAATCAAAATCTTCTATTTTGTGATCAATAATGATCTCTAATTCTCCTCTGGTCATAAATTCCTTCCTCCTCCACAGGTCTGAGAGGTAGACTATTCTTTGTTCCTCTAATCTATTTATGATCTCATTCTTTATGCCTAAAACATGGACCCATTTTGATCTTATCTTGGTATATGGTGTTATAATTGCCTCTTTTATAGGAGAACCTGCTTTATATATATCCAAAGTACTTTGCTTTTAACTAACATTACTACTCTTTTTAGAATGGAGAATGGGAGCTTTGTATACAGGGCATTATCAAATGCAAAAGGTTAAAGTTTAATAAAGTAGTCTTTCTTCCCTTCAGATCTATAGATTTTCTTTCCTGGAAATAATCCCGTTGGTTTTCCAGAGCCCTATGTCTAATAATAATTTATTCCTTGTATTTTAATCCATCTATTAGGCTAAAAATGCAGTTTCTCCCTTAAATTTATGAACAATCCCCCCCCACCATCACCATCCAAAGTTGTCAAATTGAGAATTAAATGGTGTAAGTGTTGATTTTCTTTTTTTTTCAAATTAAAGATTTTTTTTATTTTTAAAATATATACAATTTTCAACATTCCCCCTTACAAAATCTTGTATTCTAAATTTTTCCATCCCTTCCCTCCTCTCCATTTCCTAGACAGCAAGTAAACCAATATATGTTTAACATGTGCAATTCTTCTATACATATTTCCACAAATATCAGTCTGTACAAGACAAATCAGATCTAAAAAGAAAAAAAAAATGTAATGTTCTGTTCTCTAAATTGTAATTGTTCTCTGGAACAGATTTCTTGGGGAGCTTCTGGAGGCAGCCTTAGTTTCAGTTCAGTTTAATAGTCCCAAATGCAGCCAGAAGTTAAAGTCCAACTCCTTTATTGCCTCTTCCAAAATCTTATCTCCTTCACATGGGGCTCGGCTAGTTTTCTGGAGGCCTTCCTCTCTCCTTGGTTCCTGAGAGCTCTTGTCCAAATATCTCTAGCCAGCACAAAGGTAGAAGTGGGAATGAAACTTGACTCTGAATCTCCTGGAGCTTCCTTGAAGTTCTCCCAAAGTTCTGAGAGCTTAAGTATACACCAATCATTATATCACAAGGAAGCCATTATTTGTTGTAGGATTAAAGCAATGTTAAATTAGATTTAACCATTGTCTCCTTAATTCTACTCAGTACCTTGTTTCAAGTTCTGTGCCATAACATCTCCTTGTAGGGTCAGATCAATCATACTGAACCATGCTAAATTAAATAATTATTGTCTCTATTCATTCCAGTGATTTAGTGCCTTGTAAGAATCCTAACATTTGTTAAGCACTAAACATGTGTTATGCATTATAAAGTAGTTGCTACTGAAGTTGATACTCATATAAACTCAGGAAACCTTTTTGCCAAGTATGAAGGATCTGGTGAAAATTTATTTCAGAAGTTTTGCAACTTGGGGTGCTGTTGATTTTTAGGAAACTGTTTTGACTATTGCATATTCAACATGACTTTCAAAATGTGTTTCAGATGCAGAAAATGATATTTAATTAGGCAGTACACTCCAGGAGAATGATGACTCTTCCTTCTGAATGTTTTCTATCAGTCAATAGCTATTTATGGTTTATCTGCCCTTTGTTTAGCACTATATGGGACACCTAAAATTGACTGAATGCTTAGCCACCAAACTGACCCGATTTATCAGAGTAAATATGTGCTAATGAATGATTTATTATCATTTTGTATTTCCCTAAAAATTTGTGAAGTGTCTTGACCTCAATTTCATTCCCTTTTAGGATAATCAGGCTGCCCCTTTTCCAAATGTCTTCATCTTGTTGTCTGCCCTTGTTAATCTCCTGTCATGGGCTAGTTTTTCTGACATCTTAACAGCCTCTTAGCTCACTTTTCAGTCAGGAAAGGGGATGTCAGCTCTCATACTTTCTTTCCATCATACACACCAGATATAGAGTTTCTCCTGTCAGGCAGTCAATAGTTGGCTATTGATTGGAAGTCCTATCAGTTGTCTGGCTATGAAGCACTATAGTAACTGTCACATTAGAAATCATAATATAGCACAAAGCACGTGTAATGTCTTAACAATGCTGCCTTTGATATAGGTGGAAATCTTTTACCTGGGAAGAGGGTTAGTAGCTAATGAAATATTGGGGCAGATTAGGGGGCATCTAGCAGCCAGGAGATTTTCTGAAAGTTTTGCTCTTGCTGCTTAGCTCAGGCTAGTTAATACCTTAGTGTTATAAGGTTTTTATCCTTGTGGATATCATGGCTAGTTTTTCTTTTCAGCTGAAGAGGGTTTAGCAATCTTTTTGGTCCCAATTTCTAACAATAGAGCTTCTCAATTTGTTCTGCATTTACTGACCCACATAAAGTAAGAGAAAGAAAAGAGAAAAAGAAAAGGAAATGAGAATGTAAGTGAATAACTTGATGAGAAGAAAAAGGAAAATGATAAAAGAGAGGGGAGAATAAAAGATTCTTAATTAGAGGAATATAATATTGAATGACAATTATATTAGTTGATAATACCATACCTATGGTTTTTTTTTTTCCTAATTCCTTTCTCTCTAATTCATCCTCCATACAATTGTCTAAATAATCTTCCTTAAGTAAGGTTTAATCATGTGTATCTGCTTCAGAAGATGTAATGACTCCCTTAGCATTTAGGACAATGTGCAAATTCCTCTTTTGTTTTAAGTCCTATGCAATCTGACTCCAGCTTACCTTTTCAGACATATCAAAGTATTCTGCATTCTATATGAACTAGTTCTCTCCTATAGGTTTGATATTCTGCTTCTAGCCCACAAACTTTTGCTTAGGCTATCCCCCTTTGATGCAATAGTTACCTGCCTTGTCTCAATTTCATACAGTGACTGGTTCTTTTTTGTCTTCCCATCACAGAATTACTTTGTATTTATTTTACAAACATTTTAGACATATCAATGTTTGAATATAGTATTCCCAGAGTAGAATATAAGTTCCTTAAGGATCAGGACCATTTTGATCCTGTCTTTGTTTTCCTAGGGCCTATTTTAGAAGGGCCTGTTTCAGTCATGAAAGTTCTTAATATTTTTATATTGAACTGAATTAAGTTGAATGATTTTTAAGTGATTTAGTAAAATAATATTTATTGCATAAAAGACTATACAAAGTGCTATGATCATTAAAAAAAGGTTTTTGCTCTTAAGAAACTCACAAGAGAAAATAGTACAAGCCAACATGAACTCAACTACTGACCTCTGTGATGTAGAGTTTAAATGATTTTGTCATTAAGGAAAGGAAGAAAATCGTGTAGGTTAGACAAGTCAAGAAAATCCTCATGAAAAAGATGAGCTAGGAACTTTGCCTTGAAGGATGGTTAAGATTTTACTGAAACATAATTGTCAGGAACAGGACTTTTAACATGTAAGGCAAAACAAAAGCATAGATGCAGTAAAGGAAATGTTTTATGATGAGACATTGGAGACAAGCATAGCAAGAATGGATAGAATGTTATCAGGGACTAGAAGAAATAAGGGCCATGTACTCACTTTAGATCAACTTGTTTCCATTGAAGAAATTTAAGAAATTTTGTATTAACCATTGTAATCTACTTAATTTTTTTTAATGACTAAGATTTCAGTAAGTCAAATTTAAAATATTTATATAGGGTAGGAAACTTGTATGAAATGAAATAATAAATGGCTTTGTTTCATATATCCTAGAAACAACAGTGGGTCCCAAATCATGAGATAATAATTAATCGAATTTAGTTCTTGATATTGACTAGTTTTGGAAGCCTACTAATATTTGTCTTCAATCCTGAGCATAAACAACAAATATTTCTTGTTCACCTCAATCAACAGAAGGCTAATTGCCATCAAATGCAATACCTCAGGATCTCTGAATGTCACATTGATAAAAAGTGTTCTGTAAACCACAGAAGAAAATATTGAATATATGAAGACATTTCCCATTATTGAAAGCTAAGGCATAACTTTCATAAATAGTAATAAATAATTTTATATAGCACTTTAGAATTTACAGCAAGTTTTTTTCATAGCATCTTTGTGAAGTGGGAAGTATGATTACTGTATTATTTTGGATACAAGACCCATTTAAAATAAAACAAAACATAAAAGCACATTTCAATAAGACTTGTACCAAAAACTCAGTGCAGGTTAGAATCAATAATATTTTTCAGTAATCCCAAGAGATCTCATTTTTAAATAAGAACTATGTTCAGGCAAAGGCATTGTTCTATGTACAGAAAATCAGGACATTATTCCTAATTTTTACATGAAAAGACTAGATTAATATAGACTAAGGACCTAAGTTACAAGTGGCCAGAGCTCTGATGTTGAATTACTGATATTGAATCCAGATAAATGATTTGGATTTTAAATCCAAAAATAAATATAAATTTTGGAGAGAATGTGGAGAAACTGGGACACCAGCGCGTTGTAGGTAGAATTGTGAATGGATCCAACTATTCTGGAGAGCAATTTAGAACTATGCTCAAAAAGTTATCAAACTGTGCATCCCCTTTGATCCAGCAGTGTCTCTAATGTGGCTGTTTCAAAAAGATCATAAAAAGGGAATTGTTTATATTAGTTCTTTTGTAATGGCAAGGAATTAAAAACTGAGTGGATATCCATTAGTTGGGGAATGACTGAAAAAGTTATGGTATATGAATGAATAAATGAATAAGTTATTATTGTTCTGTAAGAAAGAATCAGCAGGATGATTCCAGAAAGGCCTGGAGAGACTTGCATGAGCTGATGCTAAGTGAAGTAAGTAGAACCAGGAGAACATTGTACACAGCAACAAGATTATGTAATGATCAACTGTGATGAACTTTACTCTTTTCAACATGAGATAATTCAGGCCAATTCCAATACACTTGTGATGGAGTGAGCCATCTGCACCCAGAAAGAGAACTCTGGGGACTAAATGTGAATCATAGCATAGTATTTTCACCTTTTTACATTGTTGTTTGCTTGATTTTTTTGTCTTTCTCATTTCCCCCTCTTTGATATGTTTTTTTTTCCCCTTATGCAGCATGATAAATGTGGAAATATGTCTAAAAGGATTACACATATTTAACCTATGTTGGATCTCTTACATTCTCAAGGAGGAGGATGAGGGGATGGAAGGGAGAAAAACTTGGAGCACAAGGTTTTGCAAGAGTGAACATTAAAAACTACCTTTGCATGTATTTTGAAAATTAAAAACTATTGTTAAAAATAAAAAGATAAGTGATATAAATTTATTTATTTACATAGTAATAAAATTGAATGAGTGCTTTTTAAAGTCTTGTTTCTCAATAGTATTTAGTTTTTCCAAATACATGTAAAGATAATTTTCAGCATTCATTTGTGTAAGATTTGGTGTTCTGAATTATTTTCTCCCTTCCTTCTTCTTCCTCAAGACAGTGAGTAATTTGGTAGAGGTTAAACATCACATTTTTTATAAGAAAGAAAATAATCTATTCTACAGAGCAATTACTTACAAAATTAAAACCACTAACATCCCTTAGAACCACATTAAGAAACTTGACTAACTTTTTTCCCCCGGGGCCATGATCCAGGCAAAGTCCATCTACAGGAAGCAATTTAAACAAAATGATCTTTCATAATAAAGGAAATTCCTGAACAATTGGATCTGTTCTTCATAGATTACTGAGTCATGAATATAAAAGGTATTTTAGAGAGCATCTAGTCCAAAGATTCTTCTCTCTGAGGGCTGTAAAATTGTGTGTGTGTGTATGTGTTCATAAGTGTTTCATAAATTGGTTTCTTTTGCAATCTTATATATTTGATTTTATACATTTAAAAACATTATATCAAAAAGGGATCTATGAGCACTGTCATTCTAGTCAAACCCTTTTATATTACAATGAAAAAACCGAGATATAATTAAATTAAATCCTTAATCCAAAATTGCATAGCTTGAAAAACTAATTAAGAATGAGGCATATCTATTATAGTCATATTACTTTTTTTCTCTGATATCAAGTTTTTTGTTTTTTTTTTTAAATGAAATTTAAGAAATAAAAGCCTTAGGAAACATTTAAAATCTAAAACATCTTGGTAGTCAATAAGAAAACAGAGAGTTGCCCTTAGAAAAAAGCTCAAACCATCTTTCCATAGGAATTAAATGCCAGGATATAAATAAGTAAATTCTTACAGTTGTGATTGTTCAGTTCAGCTCTGGATTATTTTGAAGTAATGATGGCACATGAGGCCATATTATATGAGCAGAGAAAGAAAAAAAAAGGGTATTTCACTTTTCAGAAATAAATTCCATAGGCTATAAGGTCATGATTTGAATTTGGATATCTGCAAAATTACATAGAAGATTAGTAAATAGATGTGGGGAAGGAGTTTTAGAACTTTCATTAGAAAGGGAAGTAGAGATCACTGTGAGTCATCATTGTTTTATGAGGAGCCAGTTATGCCAAAATAACTTCATTTCCTTCTTTCATTGGGTTACTAAATGTGTAGATAAGGAAAGAACTATGTCATAGACACAAGATAGTTGTATTTCAGTGAAGCCTTTGTCAAAATGAACCATTTATATCACAGTAGACTTAAAATTGGTTTCAGTTTGAAAACATCCTCTAATAATTTATTTCAGAGTCCTGTCTTCACATTCTTTTGAATATCTTTAGCAATGACTTGGAGGAGAACATAAATGGCTCATTTATAAATTTTCAGCTGATACAAACATGGGGAGTATAGCTAAATTATCATTATTGACATTACTAGGATCTAAAAAGAGATCTTGATAGGCTGTATCCAGGCAAGGAATCAAATAAAATGAAATTGAATATGAATGAATTAAGTCTTGCACTTTGTTGTTGTTTGTTGTTTTCTTTTTAAAAATATCAACTATGTAAGTATAAGGTGAAAGAGATATGATCTTGCTTGCAATTTATGTGAAAAAAAGATCTAGAACTTTAGTGAATGATCATCTAGTCCTAAGTTCAATGTTATATGAAGACTTAGAATAAATTTCTTCTTAAGCTGCATTAGTAGCAGTAGAGTTTGTGAAGCAAATAAGGGGGTATTTATAATGGCCTAGAACCTAGAGAGGTTATACCTGAAGACTGAGTACCAGGTTCTCAGGGTCATCTTTTTTTAGGAAGGACATCTACAAATTGGAATTTATCTAAAATACTGGTGTCAAACTCAAATAGAAATGGGGCTGTTAAACTAATACATAACCATATTGACTTCAAACACCACATATTAACCTTATTTATATTCTATTGTATTTCTATTTATTGTGTTAAATATTTTCAAAATATGTTTTATCTGCTTCTCTCTGCAATAGAAATTGTTGTGGGAGCAGTTAGACATAGCTGATCTAAAAGAATGTTATCAGAATATTCAGGAGATTGAAAACCAAGTCCTCTTGGGGAAGCAATGTGTTAGAGAAAAGAAAGATTAGGAAGACAAAGGTGTTTATTAAGTTCTAGGCACTGTGCTAAGTGCCATAGAATATTATCTAAATTGATCCTTATAATAACTCTGTGAGGTATATCTCATTATTATCCTCATTTTATAGATGACAAAATCAAGCCAGAAAAAAGTTAAATTATTTTTTTTTCCAGAGTCACACAATTAGTAATTGTCTGAGGCTGGATTTGAACTCAGTTCTTGCTGACTCTATCCACTATGGCACCTAGCTGCTTCTGCAGGAGGAATAGGATTATTAACTATTAGACTTATTCTGCACGATCTAAAAGAACAGAGGAAGATGAATGTGCTAATTGTGTTTAGGTGGACTAACCTGCCTTGGACTATATAGTAAATTGTCTGTTTTTAGAGAGAATCAAGCAAAGATGAATTACAACTTGTAAAGAAATTTTTGGAAGTCCCTTCCTTTTTAAAACTTTGCAGTTTCTGTATTTTTGGTCCTTATTGAGTCTGATTTCTCTCTGAACTGGTACATATTAGAATTCATCTTAAGCTTTTTTGGTCAAAAAATAATAACAATGAGTGTGTCTACTGTACTAGCCATGAGCCTCTCCAAACTTAAAAAAAAAAAAAAAAAGATAAATTAGACAAAGTTTGATAGACTTTGAGATCTTAAGTACCTTCACAGGGGTAATAAAAAGGAAGTTATTCTTAAAGTTAATGGTTATATTATTATTTTGAGAATAAGTCTCCTTATATCAATTAGGCTTAAAGACAAATGGCCTCTGAAAAGCTCCATCTCATTTCTGATTGCACAGAAGTTTTGACCTGTTTTGTTTTAGACCTGTACTAGTCTGCCTTTCCTAACCTTCCTTTCTTTTCTCCAGGTGTGTACCATATTGATGCAATATTTAACAACTATACTTGAATAATTTTTAGTTCAAATGCTGCTCAGAATATCTATAGTAAAATGATCCTCCTGCCTTCCTAGAAGCAGGAATTATAAGAGTGTGCTACCAAGGGAATACTACTAATATTTTTAATCATGAGAGCCAATATGGTATATTTAGAAGCAGTTAGGTATAGAATTCTGGCCTTGGAGTCAAAAGGACCTGAGTTCAAAACTCACCTCAGATTTCAGCTGACTTCCTAAGCAAGAAACATTTAACCTTCTTTGTCTCAGTTCTTATCTGAAAAAATGAGCAGAAAGAAGTAAATAACAAACTACTCCGGTATACTTGACAAGAAAACACCAAATGGAGTCATGAGGACTCGGACACAATTAATTGATTAAACAAGTCATATATTTGAAAGAATATAAGCTCAGGAATCATGAGACTTGTTTATATTTCTACTAGCAACTTTTGTGACCATAGGCAAAGCATTTAACTTTCCTCTGCCTCAGTTTCTTCATCTTTAGAAATTAATAGTTGTGCTAGATGATCTCTTAAGTTTCTTTCTAGCTCTATTTTAATGTAGAGATATTTGAATGGATGAATCATATGAAACTGCTGTAAAAGTTTGACAGTAGTCAGCCTTTAATTAAGTCTCAGAGACCACCACTCAAAGCAGGATTATCTAGAACTCAGTATTTTCATGTGCCAAGTGTCATTTATTCAGGTAACCTTAAAAGCGAGGTAAAATGTTAAAATATGACCAGAGTATTGTGGTGCAGGTAATTAAAACCCAAGAGAACTCTCCTTGAAATATTTTTTTTAGTATTTTATTCAGAATCATGCAAGGTGAGTCTCCTTAAGACACATGGATGTTTTCATTCAGAGCATAAAATGGGTCAGGGCTCTTCTAGTTCATCATTAAAGCAAGGAGTAGTTGCCTTAGTGCTACCCTGCCTGCTCTCTTTATTTCAAGCACAGTTTTGAATGAAGACACAAGGGTATATGATATCTTAGCTGGTCATAAGGTAAAAATTCATCACCATTCTTGATTTGCTCTGTCTGCATTCTTTCAAGTTTAGGCATTTTGGTTCTGTGTTTTATTCTGTGAAACAGTTCTAGGAATTATTTTTTGCATAACATCATTTCTGCTCCATCCCAAAGACTGTGTTGACTTTTCTGTCAGCTTCTTCTTAGGCTGGTTGCAATTCTATCACTATCATTAAAAACAGCTTATATTGGGCAGCCAAATAATGTAGTAGATAGAGTACTAGCCCTGGAGTCGAGATGACTTAACTTCAAATCCAGCCTCAGACATTTAACACTTACTAGCTATGTGATCTTGGGCAAGTCACTTAACTCCTACTGCATTGCAAAAGAAAACAATGATGTCCATTTTTTTTTTTTTTCTCCAGATAGAGGTCAGTTCACCTCTTTTATCAAGGTTCTCTGATAGCTTTACAGAGGTTTTGTGGGAAGGGCATTCAGGCTCTCTATAAGTGACTTCAACCTCAATGATGCTATTTCCTTAGTGTAGAGCATGGTCCCCAGCACACCGATTCCATTCAGACATCAACAATTAGATTTATAAATAAATATACATAATATTTCAAAAGGTATAATTACAAACTAGCTCCACCAATACCTGGGAAGTATTCTTCTCCTCCACTACTACCATTTCAGACTTTAAATCATACAATTCCAACATCCAAGTTCAGCCCCTGCCCCCATATCCTTTCAATTTTGAGTCCAAGACATGCGAATTTCTTAGGGCTTTCTTACTAAGCTGGCTTGTTGAAACATCTCATCTGGAATTCTGACTCCAAGGTCTCCAAATCCAGGGATCACTGCTGACATCTAAAACTGAGAAGGACAAATGACACAGAACAGAAACAAATATTCCAAGGCTTATTTCACAGAGATAGAGTAAAAGAATAACAGGAGAAATAAATTTTTCCCCTATAATCTATTAAGTTCATAACACCTCCTCTGCATGCAAAAGGAAAGACTTGCCAGAAAAAGCAACAAAAAGAGAACAATCCTCTCAGTTTCATTATTTTTAAAGATGCAATTTATTTCAATTCTTTGATGAATCAAAGAAGGGGCCCTATTCACATGAAAAGGAATCAAGAGTCTCTCTGTTTTAAGAGATGGCATGCCAAAGCAAACACCTTTAGGAGTGCTGATATGTTAGTAAGTCAGAAATCTTCCAGTGCAATTCTGTCATATTTGTTATCAAATTGGAAGAATAAGTAAATTTATAAACTCTTCATGGGTGACACTTGATAGAGGACTTAAAGAAAATTAAATTTTTATTAAAATTAAAAAATTAAAAATTATCAAGAAATCAAAGTTCTAACCATTATATGATGTATGATTTTCTCAATGTCATTGAACAAATTACTTTATTTCTTTGGACCTTATTTTCCTCATATATCCATTGGGAATAATATTATCTGCTCCACCTACCTTTCAATGTTTTTAACAGTACAACATGAAACAATACATACAAAAGTACTAAGAAATATAAATAAGTAAACAAGAATAAAGCAGTACTAGTATTATTGTACCAGGCTTATCAATGTTAGGTATAATATTAATTAATATCATTAGTTATCATATTATATTTTATCCGGATTTATTCTTGATGAGTTCTACTTGAATGATATGCAAATTGGCTAAATCTCATAAGCTTAAGGCTTTCAATAATAAATCTTGATGAATAACAAGAATTTTATCACTTCTTAGCATCTGTTTTACATTTCTGTTGTCCACCACAAAAAAAGTAACTTAAAATTCTCAGTTCACTGGTAATAACAGAAGATCTTAATATGCTGATCATTACATTCCACTTCTCAAAAACCCTCCCTTATTTCCCACTCCTCTGAATAATGTACAATATAAAATTCAAGACACTCCCTGATCTGACCCCAACCAACCTTTCAGATATTCCTCCTCCTACCTCCCTTCAGATTTTCTTCCTCCTAGCTCCCTTCAGATTTTCCTCCTACTTTCCTTGGCTAGAGACATATGTTCTAGCCAAGCTTCATTACTCATCCTCAATGAGCATGCAATGTTGCCTTATTCATGATATTCCATCTGTTTAGAATTCCCCATCTTTAACCATCCAGAACCTTTTTTATTCTCCAAGGTCCAGATGAAATGCTATCTTTTCTGTGAAGAGTTCTTTTCACTGCTACTACATTCAGTACTCTTATTTTTGTAGCACTAGTTTTAATATAATATAAATAGTACTTTATATAAGGGTATTTATGTATGCATATATATATATATATACATATACATATAAAATATATGGCATGAAACTATATAACATAGCAAAGAAATAAACCTGTCATCAGAGAAACCCATGAAATGAGCTTATTAGTCTGTCAGTCGAAGAGTTGTCAGTCCATTTTAAGTAGCAAAGATTTCATGCTGACAGTTAATGTGATGATAGTAGACCTTGGCAATCATTCCTGCAGTTCATTGTCTCTCATAATCTTGATGTCTTGCCAGCCTAGAGAGGAAGTGATCATTTCTATCTTCTAACACTTAATTTTTATTTTTGCTGTTGTTTAAACAGATGCTTGATGAAATAACCAGCAATCGTATATGTAGAAAAGAATTGCTTTTGACTTTTAGTTATTTAGCAGAGTAAACTGAACCCTTAGATTATGATAGTTTTAGAATCTCATTTCTAAGCTGACTTTCTATCCATCTATCTATCAGATAAGGACTACACTGCATTTTCACTGTTATAGGAAACACTAGATTGAAGAAATTCCTTCACCAATGCATGTCTCCACCTTTTCTTCATTTTAGATGTTATTGAGAGAATTGAGAGGGTAGGTGACTTTCCTGGAATCAAATAAAACAATTTTAAGCAAGCAACAGTATGCCTTGATTAAGGCCTTCTTTGCTGTGAGATCATTTTCTAATATACAATACTTTAATGCCTTCCACAAACATACAGGAATGCATATAAGGATACATATAAAATTTGCAATTATATATAAATAAGCAAAAGGAATAGAAAATTCTGGATCTAAAATATATCTTTATCACAATCTGAGTTTTAATTATCAATATATATCCTATTATAAATTATTTCTGTTATAATATAAATAATACAATATATAGTACATAATGTAATATGTAAATATTAAATATATACATATAATTACATATGTGTATATATATATATACACATATATATGTAATTTAGTTTTTAAAACACTTTACTTATATAATTTGATCCTTGAAATATACCTGTAAGGCAGGTTTCATTCTTATTCTTATCCCCATTATAAAATGAAGAAACTGAGGTCAAGAAAAATGAAATGATTTAGAAAAGATCCACAGCTAATAAATATCAAAAGAGGATTTCAATCTAGACTTTTCATAACTTCAATCAAGCTTCTTGATCCACTATGTATACACCCTTCCATTTAAGTTAAGAGATTATTAGAACTATCCTAAATTTCTCCCAAAAACCTAGTTTACTTGCCCAAGAAGACAGTTAAAAAAAACTATTGTCTGAAATTCCCTTCTTTTTATTGAGCACAATCTCCCTCTTTTTTTTTTTTCTTAGAAGAAATGACTATTAAAATCACAACAAAACAACCTAATCTTAATATCATGATCTAATGGCATCCCTTTTGCTCTTGCTCTGTGTTGGGTAGGATATAAGGATTATCTACATTTCACATGTAAATAAGAGTCAAACTGAGACTTGAACATAGTTTCTGGATTTCTAGCTCAAAGTTCTCTTTATTGTATGATACACTTAATGGAGGAAATATAGGATCTGTTGTACTGAGAAAGTTAGACCAGATGACTAGAACAGAATATTTTGAAGTCTTCAGGAGATAGGAAAAGAGTAATTAGCTTCAAACAGTATTATGATGTGCATTTATCAAGTTTCAAGGGTTTCTAGTGTCAAGAGTTTGGACACTATTCTCATCCTATATTTTATAATTTTTCAATTCTTTCATGCTGACAAAACAACCTCAACCAAATTTTACCCCTTCTGTTAATAGTAACCATTCTATAATATCTTATTTGCAAATTCTAATTCTATAAGGTAGGAAGGAATGTGGCCACAAAAACAAAATGAAAGTTGAAATAAGGAATCTGTGATATACTTCTGTAATCTCATTTCTTCCTTCTTTTGGGTGGGGGGCATGGGGTGGGTGTGGGAGAAGACAGAGAAAAGTTAAAAAAAATGAAATGCATTTGAAGATTCCCATATATGATTGTTCTACTCAGAGATCAAATCTTCTTCAGTTTCAGTTTCATAATAGAGACATAAAACAATCTCATTAAGAACTCTGAATATTGGTAAAAGGTCAGAAATAGATGAAACAACAGCAAGCATATGAGAAAGAGTAAAAGCTTGTTGAAAAATTGGATAGTTTTAGCTTTGTAACTCAGAAATCTAAAACTGAGCAAAGGTTGGAAGGTAATGATCAACCAGTAGAATTTTGCCCAAATCAAAGGGTGAACTAGCTGCAAAGATTTGGACTGATGCCCAGAAGTCTAAGTTTAACCAATGACACACGGTATAGATATATGGTAGCTTTCTAGTCATCATAACAACAAACAAAAAAAAAAAAGTTTCTACTACATATGTATTTAATGGGTCTTAGGAAAGAGATTGCAGTGATCACAAATTATCTACACTCTTTTCCCCTAAAGATACCAGTTAGATATGTTATCCTGGAAAAAAAGAATGTTGGTTTTAATCAGTGACTCAGTCGGTGAGTTTGAGCAGAATTTTAAAGAATTTATTGAAGCAGAGAATGAGCTCTGCCTCAAATGAAGACATTTTTTAGGTGGCTTTAATAGGAATTTAGAATTATTGAGGCTCTAAGAATTCTTTTTGATCTTGTGACCATTTGACATTACTCTTTGGGGAATGAGTGACATTTTTTAACCTCACTATCTTCCTCTGAATAGGAACCCAGATTTTCTTTTATACCAAAGTAACTCTCTATGATCAGATTCTTTTTCCTTTGCTTACTCATTTTTATTTTTAATTTGTTTTATTTTTAATATTATTTTTATTTTCAATTGTCAATAATTTTGCTCTAAGCCACAGATCCTCCTTATTTTTATTTTCTCAATTTTGCTCAGGTTCTCAATCTCAAGGACTTCTTTGCTCATCTAACTTGATATAAAAGCACTTTCTTCTCTTTCCCAAACCCACTGTATACATATATAGTAGAAACTTTTTTTTTTTTTATATGATGATTAGAGAGCTACTTTATACCTACAGTTACAGTCCTTAGTCATGCTGTCCCAAAAATGTTATTGCTCCCTGTGGTACCACACTGATGTAGGCATGTATTCATCCCCCTTCTCCTGGAAGGAATTATGTCTGGTCTGCAGTGCTAGGCCTGACTTTCAGAAATAGCAGGGAGTCTTTCAGTTTTCTCCCCTCAGCAATCTGTTCTTCCTTGAATGAAAATTTGTCAGGAAAAAGTCCATGAGATGAAAGTTGCTGAGATGAAATTTTTTGAGGGCTTGTCTACTTTCTTATAGAGCTGCTTCAAGGCCTGCTATTTGCTGGTCTAGTGGAAGTGGCCTGGAGGTGTCTGTACTTAATTCAAGCCAAATCTCAGACCATGGAGGTTCTGTTTTTTCTGAAGTTCTCTTGTCTTGACAAGTGCTTTACCCCTTTATTTTTGTTGATTTGCTTTCATTTTCAATTATTGATTTCATTTGCAATCATTTGTGATGATTTTTTGCCTATGGAGGAAATCATGAGAACCTGGAAATTTCTGCTATCTTCGACAATGGCTATCCAGAAAAAAAAAAAATAATAAAAAAATAAAGAAAAGAAAAGAAAAAAAATCAAAACTCAAATAAGGATTCAAGGGAAAAAATAGGCAAAAAAGAAAAATAAACAATTCAAGAAAATGTTAAAAAGAAAGTTATAACCTATTGGAAAAAGAGACAAAATCTTAAGGAAGAAAATTATTCCAAGAAAACTAGAATTATTAGTTTTGTTTCATTTTGTTTTTTAGGCTTCCAAAGTATGTGGAAGAAATAGATGTTAAAACCTCTTCCATCATCCAATCCTGTTCAATGTTGCAACTTGTGTTGTGTTTCTGGGGACTCTAAAAACTTAAGCATCTGTTTTTATTGCTTTCATTTATGAGCAATTCTGAAAGTTCTAAGCTCTTTATGTACCATTTATACAATGTAGATGTATGGTAGCTTTCTAGTCACCACAGAACACCAAAAATGTTTCTACTATGTATGTACTCATACTTAATGTACAATTGAAAAATATCTTGGAATTTGGTTTCATTAAGACCTAATAGTTAACTTGCTTATTCTCTTTACTGTCATTGCCTAATAGTATGTTTATGCATTTCTGTTTTCCCTTTAGTTTAGAAAGGTGCCATGTTTGAATAGAAAAGTATTTGTTGAAAGTTGAACAGGTATTGAATCAGGAAGATATGCACTCAGATTTAGCATATGGCACTTACTAATTGAAGAAATTATTTAATCCTAATTAAATGTGATTTTCTCATCTGTAAAACATAAATAATAATTCTGAGTATGCCTATTTTGAAGAGTTGATGTGAGTTTCAGAAGATTTAACTTGTTTGATGAAATTTGTAGAATTAAAAATTATATGTAAAATATCAGTTGTTATTTATAGTTGATTGATTTACTATTATGGCTCCATCTACTTCCAAATATTGTATCAATCTGAGTAATCCCTGCACATGGGCAAAATTCAATCATTCTGTGTCTTGCTCATCAACACAATGATCAATTTGAATGGACTCAAGAGCCTTTCTAACATTAAAATTATTATCCTATCCCATTATACCTTAAAGCACAGTGTAAATGCCATCTCCTTTATCCAAATTTATGGATTTTTTGTCATCCATTTTCTTCTACCAATCAGGAAATAATTCCTGCTCCAGGTATCAGACACCATTGGGCTTTACATTTACTTCATAAAAAACTATTATGTATTATATAAGTTATCTGTATATGAAACCTACAGTCCTTTTAGATTACCCTCCTTCTGCTTTACATAGAGGAAGGAACACTATTCTCTTATTCAGTCGAATGTATATTTATCAAGTATCTTCTATGTGCCAGACACTGTGGTAAGAACTGGGGATACAAATAGGAAAAACAAATAAACAAACACAGGAACAAACAAAAAACAATCCCTGCCCTCAAGAAGTTTACAATCTAATTCATTTTTTAGTAAACAGGGTTTGGGGAAGAGTTTAATGCTTTACCTTTCACATCTCCAATCAGAGGGGAGAGTCCACTAAGAAGTTCAGAATCAAAAACTTAGTCAATCTGGATGAAGAGATTTCAGGTGATGAACTTATTTTGGTGATCCATGATGGAGTCCAAGCCAAGCAGAATTGGTTATGCAAAGTGGAGAGCCATATAAAATTGTATCATTTCCTATCTGTAACTTGATGCTCTGTACAGAGTAAGAATTTGATAAATATTTTTAATGAATTGAATAATCTGAATGAGATGCATTAGTAAATTCAGTCACCTAATGGCATATATCCTTTTCCCTCCTTAAATCAGTATCCTAAGACCTTTGATTGAAGCTTTCTTTTACTGGGTAAATTTTCTCATTAACACTCTGTGACATTATCTAGGAAGGCCCCTTGAGCTTTCTGGACTTTTGTAAATCTAAGGAGATATTAGAATTACAGCAACAGATACATTCATAGCCTTAATCTTATTAGTGCAGTGAATTAAATTTTAAATGTTTTCTCCTATGTGAACTAAAGGCTTCCTTTGGCTATTCTATAATTGTTTTGTGATTAATCCCTTTCAATTGCAGGCAATCTCAGTATTTGTAATCTTTGATTTTCTCAAAATTTTCAAAGGTTATAATTAGTGAAATTATTTTAGATGATGAAATTATTCAGCATGACTGTCCTCTGCTTGGAAAGGAACATTTTACAATTCCATGACAGAGAACCCTTCCTCCTTGTCCTGTAATCTATTCTCAGCTTGTGTTTGTTCCTTTTGCAATTATCTTAGAATAAGAGAATCACTCATCTTACCCATAGACATATCCCTGACAAGTTGGCAATATTGTGGGACATTTCCTATGGTCACATCAATTCTTATTCCCAAAATGACATGACACTGTTAGTGTCATGGAAAGCTATAATGACCTACT
The DNA here is from genome assembly GCF_048593235.1 of Sminthopsis crassicaudata. Classification (NCBI taxonomy): domain Eukaryota; kingdom Metazoa; phylum Chordata; class Mammalia; order Dasyuromorphia; family Dasyuridae; genus Sminthopsis; species Sminthopsis crassicaudata. Next base: position 357,479,287 of record NC_133619.1, on the reverse strand, counting down.
CTATCCTCTCTGGGGAGAAAAAAAAAAAAAAGACTGATAAAACTGTCTAACCATTGCAAGAATTCAGAGTTCATATTGTTAACCTGGTTTCAAATAACAACTTTGACACTAGATGGATTACCATAAAGAAGTTATTTGCTTTCTCTTAAACCTGGGTGCCTCATCTGTAAAATAGGGGCAATAATGCAAATAATAGTGTCTTATCTCATAGGGTTGTTTGTTTGTTTTGAAGGTCAAATGAAATAATGTGTCTGAAATTTTTTCTTTTTTTTTTTTGGCAAAATTTAAAGTGCTATGTGACATAACTTATGTTACTGCTCTTTGGGTAAAGGTAAAAGAAGACATGTCAAAGAGTTGTATATGTTAATAACTATAGCTCAGATCTGCATATGAATTTATTATCACCAAGTCTGTTGAATTTATTATTTCATTTACTTATGAGGAAATAAATGTTATTTTTCTGATTCTACAGATGACAGAAGTAAGGTTGAGAAAGGAAAAGTAGGGTATCTGAAGCTATATAACTACCAAATTTCAGATTCAGGCATAAAACCAAAATCTTAAAAGAATGATTACATTAAGAAACTCAATTTCAACAAATATTTTTTCAACACAATGTGCAGGTTGTTGCATTATATTTTCCAGAGCCTTAAAGGTATAAAGTTTATACTATAAAAATTTGAAAAGTATGTGATAATTTTCCTTGGGAAGGTCATATGTAGGATGGACACAAATTAAAAATAATCTCCACTAGGGATAAGAAGAGTTACACTCTGTTTTGGTTTGGATTTACTTACAATAAAAAAAATCAAAAGTTTTTAGAATAATAGAAAATGAAAGGGATTGGTTTGCCATGACACTCATTTCCCTACTGACTAAGGTATAGAAAGGATTGGTTTACCCCTCCACATCTCATATCCATAGAGGGACTACCCACATCAGTGAGATCGAATAGATAATGTGGATACCTATATAACATGTGTTCCAGGGCTATCCTCCAGGGACTTATATACATTTGAATATGAATGTACATCATATATAATTCAGAAATGCTTGAACTATTATAGAAATTTATTATATTATTATTTTGAACATTGAGTAGTATATTTTTATCTTCCCCTTTATATTATCTACACATGAATTGGTTCTAATTGTTGAGCCAGCAAGGCTGTAGGACTTACCCTGTACTTTCAGTACTTTTTTTTTCATGATACAAATGTCACAGAAGCTATTTCTATTTTGAGAACTGCCTGGGACACCAAGAGATGTCCCACCCTGGCAGTTTCCAAACTAATTTCAGCAGAAGCCCCTTTTCTTTAACCTACCTCCTTTTTTAACATCCATCATGCTAAATGAATGCAATTTGCTATGCATATACATCACAAGAGAGTTGTTAAGCTTAATTAAATAACTATCTATAAAAGCAAAAAAATTCCAAAATGTTTCACAAGCATTTATTTAATTAATGGAATTAATTTAGTCTTATTTATGTCTACAACTACATATATGTGTGTGTATAACACACACAATATATACAAAAAGAGAACTATGACCATAAATATAGTCATGTAGTTAAGTATTACTTTCTTTTGACCTAGAAATTGTGAAACTGGTAAGTCAATAATTGACAGGAACAGTTTTACTCATTAATGTTTGTATATGTGTGTTTAACTTCCCAGTAAAAGTACAAATGTATGGGAGGGAGGAAAAAAAACAAAGTAAAAACAAAACAAAACTACAAACCTAATGTTGACATTTGAAAAGATGAGGTCTAAATACAACTATATTTCTGTCTGTATTCTGCCATTATCCCTAATCTGAGTAGATACTGCAAGGGCATTCCCAATTGTACTTTAGTCAACTGATTAGCTAGTAGGTTCAGAACTAGATTGTTTTATTCAATTACAAAAGCACTGGTTCATTTCTTTTCTATCAAGATAAAATTCCCCTTAAAGAATTCTTTGATAGGCAGATGGATGACAAAATAGATAGTATGCTGGGCCTGGAGTCAAGAAGATATGAGATCATAATCTGGCCTCAGACTTTTACTAGCTATTTGACTCTAGGAAAGTCAAGTAACCCTGTTTGCCTCAATTTTCTCATTTTAAAATGAACTCGAGGAGAAAATGGCAAAGCACTCCACTATCTGCCAAGAAAGCCCAAAATGGGGTCATAAGGAGTTGAATATGACTTAAATAATTGAATAGTATAGACTTCTTTATGTAACTGCCATTATTCTTTTCATAGGAAATCTTGAATGTTACATGTATTTCTGTATATTTAAAGATACATTTATGACTTAAAAAAACAAACAAACACTAATTTCCAGACTAGAAGGTTTTGCAAAAGTATTGTTGTTGTTGTTTTACTGCCATATCATCTAGTATGAAAGATTAACTACTTATACCACCAATCAGAAATTTTATTATTTTGAATTGACTTGACTATTACTGTCAATTCCTGTCACTTAGAGATTAATTCTAAAAATTAATCAATTCCTGTCATAGAGGCTAACAGTAAAATTAATAAATATTGAGGTCAACAGAGATAATCCTATAATGAATAGCAATGGAAAAATAATAGTCTTGGGAAATAATCTCATTTCTCTTGTTCTCATTTTCCCATTTAAAAAATGAATAATAAGAACATAGCATGTATATATTCATCAAGTTTTACAAAACAGTTTAAACATGTTATCTCATCTGAATCGCAACATAATCTTAAGGCATAGCTGGTAATATTATTCTCATTTTTGTAGATAAGGAAACAGATTGAAAAAATTCCATGATTTGCCTAGAATAAATAACTGCTGCAGTGTCTATTAATAAATTGAATGATTTCCAAAATCCTTCTCATTCTCTTTATTCTTCTGGTCTTCTCCTCAATTGAGCTAAAAGTGTGTTGGTTATCTCAGAAATCCAAGAAAAGTCTTGATTTTTATTTTGTTCATACATTGCCATTAAGCATTTTAATAACATAATAGCTCCAGAGCTGGAAGATACATTAAGAGACATCTAGTCCAGCTCCCTAAAGATGAAGAAAGAACTGGTGACTAATGTCACATGGGTAGAAAATAGAAGAGCTGGAATTAAAGCTCATGTCCCAAGATTCCAATTCAATGTTCTTTCCTACTAAATCATGTTGATGCTTGAATTAATAAATCTCTATTCAATATATTACTTTTGAAAGCACTATAGGGAAATAAAAAATGATAAAGTTGCAATGTCTATCATTGATATTTGCTAGCTCAATTCAACAAACAATTATTAAGTGATCGCTATATTTATAATACTATATTAATTACTGTCATAGGTCTGAGATAGCTAAGTTGTATTATAGATAGATTTCCAGGAAAAACCTGAGTTCAAACTGGCTAAGATACTACTAGCAGTATGACCCTTGGCAAGTCATTTAACCTCTCTCATGTTCAGTTTCTTCATTTGTAAAAAGGCAAATGGGTTTTTATTAGGGTCTAATAAGATGTTATATATAAAAGTGCTTTACAAAATGTTGCAAAACTATATATGCTAGCGATTATAATTTTCATTATTATCATTATTAGTAGGGACAAAATTCTTCAGAGCTTTATCATGCATGTTGTTCATAACCTAGTATAGATTGTGTATAGAAAGTGAGATACCTGGATAGATATAATAAAAAAAATTTATATAATACAGTAGAAAGATTAAAAAAAAAAGTAGGCTAGAGTGGGAAAAGCATGCCTAGGAAAGAATTTATAGAGAACATTTCATTTGGGCATTAAAGTGTATATAGAAATGTAGTAGATAAAAGGAGAAAGAAAAGATATTCCAGGTATACGAAACAGCATGAAGAAATTCCTTCAGATGAAAGACAAATATGTCATAGACATACCTTTATATTAAGACACTATTTGTTTGGAATACACCTCAAAGCATCACATACTCAATTTGGCTGGAGCATCGTGGTTCACTTCCAATTTCATCTCACCTGTGAAACTTCCCCTAACTACTCTAGCTATATTTCTTAAAAACATTAGCAGCTAAGCTTCATATGTATAAGTTTTACCTTCACGACTATAGATATAAATGAGGTTCCTTGTTGGAACATATATTTATACTTCTTTCTTATATTTCTCATTGACTAGCATAGTTCTAGTCATGGAATTTGTGCTCAGAAAATATCGATTGATTTAAAGAGGATAAGGGCATGAGTTCACTTTCCTATGGAGTAATTGTTATAAGTATCATTAAGGTTACTTTTTGTTCTAATTTTAATCACTGTGATCTCCTGGTAATTGTGAGTAGTTGACTCCTTGCCATGTAGCCCTTAAATTTTTCTTGTCACTTTATTGATATAGGAAAAATAGCTGCCACTATATTGGAGTTAAAGAGCTATTTTTGCATAAGAACAGACACTTTTTATGTCAGCTGTCATTTTTCTATCTTCCTAAAATAGTATGCTTAGGGAATTATATTTTATTAGTAGTTATAGACCAGCAGCTAGTCTGAGTTTAGGACTGATAGAATAAGTTTATTGTGTTAAGTAGATGAAGATTAAATGCGTCTAAAGTTATTAATGTCATAGAAAGTGGCTCACTACCAAAAAAAAAAAAGTAAAAAAAAAAAAAAAAAACTTTTCTCTCTCACTTTATTTTTTTTTTTTCTTTTTAGCCATCTATGAGCAATCATGTGAAGCCTACCGACACAAGGGAAACACATCTGGCTTTTTCCACATTGATTCAGATGGCAGTGGGCCCCTTGAGCCACTTTATGTTTACTGCAATATAACAGGTAAGGTTTCATTATTTTCATTCATATTTAACAGATTCTTTAAATAATGTATACCAGAAAGCATTTCATTTTGAAGCATAGAATTTTAGAAAAAAATTAAAAGATTGAAAAATAGAATAAGAATCTAAGACTTCAGAAAAAAAAAAATATTTTCTAGGATTAACATACAAATAATAGCTATCTTGCTATAAAAAGAAAGACAACATATTATTTTTTTTTTAAAAAAGGATAATTATTGTCTAGTACTATTCCTAAAAATTTTTTGCCCTTTTACTTTTCTTCTAGAATTAAAAAAAAAAAAAAAGTCTTTCAAGTTAATGATTAAAATTAGTATTTCTTATATAGTTGGAATATAGAACAACACTATAACTCACCCCATCATCAAATGGAATTATGCAGTCATGATGTCATTAAGAACATTTAGCATTGTCATTATTCTATTATCCTCTATGAGTAGTATCATATCACTATCCTCTATAGTATCCCTTATAACAGTGAAGCAAAAAGAACACTTGATTCAGTCAGAAAACCTGATTGTGCCATAGATCATCTGTAAGATCATGAGGTCATGGAGGTTTTCACCTTTACACTCTCCATATTTGACAATCCTTCCCATACTCCTCTATCCTACTCTTGTGTACAAGAGTGTGTGTACATACACACATACACACACACATACACACACATACATACACACACACACACATACACACACACACACACATACACACACACACACACAGAGCCATTCTATCTCACCTGCTGCTACTATTACTATTATTACTTCCACTTAATATTATTACTACTAACACCATCACCAGCACTAGCACTACCACCACCACCACTACTACTACTAAAGTAATAGCCATCTTCTGTTTATTAAGTGATAGACTGGGAGAGATGACTGCTGTTATAACAAAATCTTTAAGAGCTCCACAATGTGGACATCTCCTAATTGTACCACAAACCAATTCATATAAAATAAAAAATAAAAATCAATCTAATTTAGGTTATTTTTAAGGAAACATCAATTGAGTTAAAAGTAAGATTTAAATTAATATGTGGAAACTAAATGTTTTAAAAACTTAAGAACTTGTAAAAAGAGACTTTAGTTTATTGTTATAGATATTTGTAAAGTTACTTGGTAAAATGAAAAGATAATTATCTGTGAAAATAAAAACAAATCTGAATCTGAGTTTGAGGTCCAACTCTAGTAAAACTTAGTAGATCAATGAATAAGCAAGTCCTTTCATCTATTGGGGTACTAGTTAGTTCATATATAAAAGGAGGATAAAGCTTCTCAATGCTTGTTTTTGTTTTCAGACAATCGTTTTGTAAGTGAATGATGTGAAAATGATATCATCATCTTCATTATTTGTAGTAGTATTAAGTAGTAAATTTGTAACAGTAGCAGCAGTAGCAGCAGCTCTTAAACAATAGTAATAATGTGGGAGGACAAGGGGAACAGTTGAAGAAGGGGAAAGAAAGAGGGAAGGTGGAAAGTAGAGATTAAAAAATTTTAAAAATTAAAGAACTAAACAGGGATAAATAAAGAGAAGACTGTTAAAAGAAGGGGAAAAAAAAAGTAAAAGTGGCTCTGATGCCTCTAAACTATTAATAAGATATTTTTATCATACTTTTCTTTGGATGGGAATTTTATAGAATGATCCTTATTATATTTTCCATGTAAAATTCCTATTAGTTGAATGTCTTAACTCTTCAATGTCATTATAAACCTTAACCCTTGAGAACATGGATTTGAATATTCTCCATAGGTAAATGAGGTGATGAGAGGAATTGCTTTTTACTATAGCTATAGTTATATTGTCTGGGATACCTTTTTCTTGATGAGATCAAGTAAAGCAAATTTATAAAAATGGTTGGAGAATCCCTAACCCCAAAATCATATAAATAATTTGGAGTTTTTATAAGTATAGCATTCTTTATTTTTAAGTTATTATTTACATTCATTAAAAAAATTATTTTATTTTCCATGATGTCCAAGTCTAAGATATTCCTTCTTTTGGAATCATCATTGTGGCAATTATTATCTATCTATTGTCACTTTAAAATCATGGAATTTACTAAGTTCATCCAAAACATAAATGTATTAAATAAGACATTTAACACTTAGGAAAAAAAAAATTGTCAGCAGCAAATGTTGGTTGAACTGAAGTGTGATACTGTTCCTTCACATTTCCATGGCATTTAATTATTTTAAAATATGTCCATATCAATTAAACCTTATGTCATTCTACCATGGAAGATATATTATTATCTTATTCTGACTGATGCTGAAGATTAGGGTTATATCAATAACTTGCCTAAGGCAGTGAGAACATCAGTATTGATATTGGAAATAAAATAGAAAGTTGGTTCCCTTTCAGGGAAATAGCTACTAATGAATGATAATTGGATTAATAGAGAATAAAGGACAGAGAAATTAATGACTAGGGATAATTGATCAGGTCTGCCTTGATGAACCTGTAGAATGACAGTTCATTAGATTCAGCTACAAAGGTGATAAATGTTATAAGAAATTTCATGTAACAATTAGGGATATTTTATATTTCAGACAGTAAAGTAGTAATGGAAAAAGGAAAAAAAAATGTAGTTCTCTTCTCAGTTAACACTTGTACTAAGATAGTCAGAGGGAATCAGTCAAGATCAGTCATCTATCCAGAATGAAATGTCCATGTGCCAGAAATCATGACAAACTCCATAATCTTGAAAACATGAACATTAAAGCTAGTGAACAAGCAATGTCAAAGTTTAATTCTTATCCTAGGAGACTGTGTGCATTCTGCAATATTCTATATTGACTTTTGTAAAACCCTGAGATCATAACACAAAAAAAAGGGAAGGCTAACCACTTATAGGTAAACCTTTTACCTGGATAAAATAAGAGCAAAGAAATCACTGTGAGGCCTTAGTAGTCTTTCAGTGTGTTTTAACACAAAAAGACAAGACATAGAAAGGAATATAGTTGGAAAATAGTCTGACTCTTATCAGGATTTTCTATGAATGAAAACATAATAGATAACTATATTATATATGATATAATAAATTTGATTAATAACAACTAATTAAAATATTCATTAATGATTTAATATTTCCTAAATGCTACAAAGTAATATTGAAACTACACATTAGGATCAAATATAATAAATTATTATTGTTGAGCTCTTCATCCTATCATTTTATAAATAAGAAAATGAAACCCAGACTAGTAAAAGGCAACTTGATATAGTGCTTAGAGTACTAGGTTGGAATAAGATTATCTGAGTTCAAATAAAACTTCTGCCACTCACTGTCTATATGACCTTTGTCAAATAAATTATCTTTTCTGGAGTTCAATTTCCTCCCCTGTATATTAAAGGGCATCATTAGATGGTGCTTTATATAGAATATTAGATCTGGAGTCAAGAAGATTCATCTCCCTGAGTTTAAATTCTGTTAAATTCAGATGCTTATTAACTGTGAGATCCTGGGCAAGTTATTTTACCCTGTTTGCCTCAGTTCCTCATTTGGAAAAGGAAATAGCAAGCCATTTCAAAATATTTCTGCCAAGGGAAAAAAAATGAGGTCATCAAGAGTTGAAATTATTAAAAATAGCAATAGCAACAACAGCAAAAATAGATAAAAGGGTTGTAATAAATAATCATTATGGTTGGTACTAATTCTGAATCTTAGATGCTATTGTATGGTTTAAGTCTTATCTCCTCTATTGACTAGACTGTGACTTTTAGCATCACATTTGCTTTAGTTTCCCCATATGTAAAATATTAAGGAAAAATATGTATTAGATATATGTGCTAAAGACAAAAGTGAAATCCTATGACTTCGTGGAACTTACAATCTAGCCTGGAAATATAAATATATGTCATTCTATAGAAAACAGATGCAATATAGGTAGATGTTTGTGTGGGATGGATAGTGAATTGGGGATGGGAGGAAACACTAACAGCTAGCTATGAGGTTCTGGAAAAGCTTCAGGTAGAAACTGACACTGAAAAATAAAGCTTTGAAGGAAATTTGTCATTCTCATAGGAAAAACAAAATTTACAGCTATTGGGGAGAATCAGTACAAAAACAGACAAATTATATATATATGAAGAACAATAAAAAGGGCAGTTTTCATGAATTGTAATGTGTATGATAGACAGTGGTATATAATAATTCTTGAAAGATAGATTATGGTCAGGTTATAAAAGTCTTCAAATAGTAGAGAAGTTTATATAAGAGGGCACTGGAATTTATTGAAGGTGAGGAGTGATATGATCAGATTTGTGCTTCAGAAAAAAAATCGCTTTGTGGAGGATAAATTGGAATAGAAACTTGGAGCTGGGAGACCAATTAGGAAGCTATTTCACTACTGTCCAGCCAAGAGGTAATGAGACCTGACCTAGGGTGGTGGTTGTGTGAGTAGAAAGAAAGGGAATACTTATGAAGTATAAAGTAGATACTTCTATGAAGTAGAAAGAAAGGGACTTCTTATGAAGAGGGGTTTGAAGAGGTAGGTAGGAATTCAAATGTGGAGGGATTTGAAGTCAGACTAAGGAATCATAGAAAAATCAGGGCAGCACTGAAAGTATTTCAGCAGGTAAGTAACATTAGCTCTAGCAGTTCCTAAATGGATTCTAAAGGGAAGAGGCTGCAAACAAAAGAGTGTCATGGAAAATATTTTAATGGTCCAAATGAGAGGAGATGAGAGTCTGTGGAAGGAGAATATATATGATTTAACAACTAATTGAATTTAAAGAATGAGGGAAAGCAAGAGTCAAGGATGACTCAAAGGTCAAGGATTTAAGTGAGTTAAAAGACAATATTTCTAATGGAATAAAATAATTAGTAGAAAAGGTAAATTTGGGGAAGATGATGAGTTTCATTAAAAATACATTGAATAATGTAATAAGTCATTTTATTTTGGTCTTAGTGATTTTTAAATTATTTTAAAGCTTTAAAATGATAATTTTTTTCTTTACCAAGGTAGCAATTCTAAGTAGACAATACATTGCAGATTTCATCATCAAATTTTAATAAGCTTGATTATGGTTATTTGAACATTTATTTCTTGCTTTTAATTTGTGTGTGTACATAACTAATAATAATAATTATATAATATTGGCTACTGTCAATTATTCAGAATGAGAAAAAGTGTATTTGAAACCCAAGTCCAATGAACATCTTGAACTGATATATGATTTATTATTAAATATAATACTTATTTTATAAAGATATATATATATGATAGGTATTATTAATATCATTGTTGTTATTATTATTATGCTTAATGATTATCAATTTTAATATAGACTCCTATGCCTACATATGCAGTTTAAAAATATTTGAAGATATTTAAAATGTTAATGAGTCAGTGAAACTATTAACAATATGTGCGTTTAAAGATGGAACATTTTGCTGCTGTCTTTGCCTGAGGAATTTTCCCCCCATAATTATTTTCATTATGTGTAAATCTAAAAATATGTATCACAGTTGCTAGCATAAAGGCAGCTCATGCTTTAATTAGAACTATGAACCAAAGAAATTAAAAATGTCAGTGTTGGGTGGGAAAGGTATATGCAGAGAGACAAAGAAATGATAATATTCTTATATAAAGAAATAGCACAAACTAATTTTGACCTGGGTCAATCTATAATCTATGATTTGTATCCTATACTTACACCATGTATTTAGAAGGAGTATGACAGCATATATAATTGAATGTGCTGCTTTGTCTTTCTCCTTTAAGAGAATATTAAACAATTCAGTTTATAACCTGAAAAGACAGAGAATTCATAGAATGCCATGATGTTTCCAAGCTGAAATGAGCTTTAACTAGTTTATTCTCTGCATTTGTTGGCCAGAAGAAATTGTGGTCCACTGATGGGCAAGCATTTATTCAAGTTTACACAAGAATGTGTAGCATATAAAGTGCTGAACTTAGAAAGACCTGAATTTGAGTATTACTTCATACTCATCTCTGTGACCCTAGGGAAGTCACATAGATTCTGTCTCTCTTGCTTTCCACTTTTCTAAAAGGGATATTAGTAGTTCCTACTTCCCAGGGTTATAAGGATACAATCAGGTATTATTTTAAAGTGATTTATAAACATTAAAGTAGTATATAAATGCTTAAATACTACTTATTTTGCAACTATCTAATAAAAGGAATAACTGAAACTAGATGCCAGACCCCAGGGTCTCAGTCCAGAGCTCTTTCCCAATCTCATGGTTGCTTTTCTATGTAGATCTAATATCATAAAAGAGTCTGACACTATTTAGATTAGCTCTTTTTTGCTATAGACCTAGGGAAAGTAAGTTGCCTAATATCATGGAAGTTTTAATCTTCAAATTTGTTCAGTTATTTTTCAGTTATGTACAATTCCTTGTGATCCCATTTGGGGTTTTATTGGTGAAAATATTAGGATGGTTTGTCATTTGTTTCTGTATCTCATTTTTCAGATGAAGAAGCTAAGACAAATAATATTAAGTAACCTGTCCAGGGATCACATAGCTATGAAATGTAGGAGACTGGATTTGAACTCAGACCTTTCTGACTCTCTGCCATTGTATCACCTACCTATCTTTTAATCTTCAGAAGAAGAAATTAATCCCAAATATTCTAATTCTAGAATCAGTGATATTGCTATTATATGACAGTAGTTGTCCATAACACTATATCTATTTTAATACATATTTCTGATAATCTTGATTTTTTTTGGTAGTCATGCTATTTAATAATAGCCACACAATCAACAATCGTTATGCTTGGTTTCTTCCTATATCTTTATGAAGACAAAAATCCCTGAAGACTAGAACTGAAAATTATTGAAACATGTGGCAGCATATGAAAGCCAACATGTTATTTTGGCAAGCTAATTGTCAAAAGCTCTGATTCTAATCCCAACTATGTTATTAAATAAAGTTCAACCTTGGACAAAACAATGGAATTCTATGCACTTTATTTATTTTTTTCTTTATAAAACAATTTAGTTCATCTCTAAGGTCCTTTCTAAATTTATGATTTAATCAAGGATAAATTAAGTACAAAATCATGAGGTAGAAGTGGTGAAAATTTTAAAATATTGTTTAAGAAACAGCTACAAATATGAGTCGCTTTCATTAAAAGGGGAACCTGAAGGGATCTAAGTTCTTAGATCTTGGTTGTATTTCTTTTTTTTTTTTTTTTTTTTTTTACCCTGAGGCTGGGGTTAAGTGACTTACCCAGGGTCACTAGGAAGCTAGGAAGTGTTAAGTGTCTGAGACCAGATTTGAACTCTGGACCTCCTAAATTCAGAGATGGTGCTCTATCCACTGCTCCACCTAGCTGCCCCCTTGATTATATTTCTGAAAAAGATCAAAAAGTTCATTATCAAAGAATCACTGAATACCTAACATGGGGGGAGGGCAGAGAAAACTATATCTTCAAGGGAAAGTCACACTTAAATGATGTGCTAAAATTCCTTGAGAATAGTAAATAGACATGTAAATGAATAAGGATATAGGTGAAATGTAGTTTTTTTTTTTTTTTTTCGTTTGTTTTTTTCCAAAAATTCTTTTCAGTATTCTGTATAATCATTCTAGAAGATGTTAGGGAGGTAAAAGTTGGGAGAGAGTTTAATTCTAGTCTGGATTATAGACAAGAAATAAAAGAGTTGAGATAAAAGGATAAGTAGTTGTAGAATTGCAAAATAGAAAAAAGATTTCTGAGAATCACTAATATTGGAACAATTATTGTTTCATAATTGGAGGAAGAAAGATATAATACAAATTTGTGAGTGGCCCTTATGTTGATTGACAATGATATGGAGAAATGATAGGCAACACAATTTGAAGTAAATAATCTAAATTAAGTAAAATGAAGGATTTGGAACATTATGGGAAAAAAATACATTATAGAAAACTTAGATTGATAGTTAGAAATGGCTTTAAAAGCCATTTAGTCTAATGCCCTTATTTTATAGCTGAAGAAGGAAGGCCTAGATATGTTAAATGACTTATTCAGTATCATATAGATAGTAAGTAGCAAAGGTAGAATCTGAGCCTATGTATTTTGATACCCAATCAGTGTGCCATTTAAAAAATTACAATAGCTTCTTCTTTTATAATGCAACTGGAAGAAAAGTGCTGCTTCCACAAAAATAATAAACCAAACCAAAAAAAAAAAAAAAAAGAGAGAGAGAATAACAACAAATGTGAAAATATTTCTTATGAAAAAGCAAAACACATTTTCTTATTTTTATAAGAATCATGTCTTAAGAATATATTCTTATTTAAATGTTTCTATACTATGATACAAATATGGATATGGATATCGATCTGGATAGGGATAGAAATGGAGATAGAAAAAGCAACAGGAACAGAGACAGGGTTAAGATGTGATTTCACTGATATCTCTACTAATGAGAATCAGTTCTTTCTCCACAATTTATAATCTTAAGGAGTTGTCTAGTATTGGGAAGTCAGTCAATCAATAATTATTTATTAATAATTTATTATGTTAGGCATAGATGCCCTGGAAATATAAAGAAATGGAAAAGACAGCATATGCTCTCAAGGAGCTCCCATTCTAATAGGCCAGATGACTTGTTGAGTGTTACATAATTGATAAGTCTAAGGATTTTAATGTGTCATTCACAACACTGCATTCCAAGAAAGTTATAATGAAGTTCTAGGTCTTTTAAGCTTTGGCAGACCATACTAAGTAGCTTTTATTTACTAAGTATTGTAAATGCATATTTGTCATTCAAGTTGCTTCTAATGTAGGTTTAGGGAGACTTATCTCTAGTTTGGCCACAGGATGAATTTTTTTTTTTTTTAATTTACAATTTATCATTGTTGTTATTCAGTCATTTTAGGCCAGTCCAACTCTTGATAATCTCATTTAGGGTGTTTTTTGGCAAACATCCTAACTACTAAAGTGGTTTGCCACTTCCTTTTCTAGCTCATTGTACCTTAATTAACAATTGGGTGTTGCCTCAATCAGACTGAGAAGATCTTAGCTCAAAAAGACCAAGGTCTCCCATTTCATCTAGGGCCATCTCCAGTACTCCTGATCTATATCTGGCCACTTGACCCAAAAGGGTCAGAAAGGAAAAGTGAGGCAGGTGACTTTCACAGCCCTCCCTCAGTTAAATTCATTTCATTTGCATGCCATGGCATTGCCTCCCTTTGGCCAGAGATTTATTATTATTATTGTCCTGAAGCAAGAAAATAATATAAGAAAGAGAAACAAAGATCAGGCTCTTTAAGTCACTGATATGCTAATTTTATGGCTTATAAATAAAATTGAGGAGTGGTAGGAGTGGGATTCCAACCATTATTGACTTCTATTGTAATGCCAGAGAAACTGATCAAGATAGAGATTAGAGAACAATTCAATAATTTATTAAATGGAAGAGATTTACTGGGATCAAATAGATCCATGGTTGGTCCCAGGGCTGAAAGAGACTATCCTCTCAAAGAATCCAGCCCTGAATATCCTTTACCAGATTCTTTTATAGGGTAACAAGAACAATGACATAATGGGGAGGTACCTGGATGGGGATGATATAATGGAGGGAGGAACCCAGGATGAGGATGACATAGTGGAGGCAGGCATAATGGAGGGAGGTTCTGGAGAGACTCCTGATATTCTAATGATGTCTAAAATGGATAAAGACTTTATCCCATCAAACATTAAGAGGGAATGACTATAGCCTAAAGTCTAAGATACAAGATCTTTATCCTAATGTTAAGAGGGATAGTTATAACCTGAGGCAGAGTAACTGAATAGGACAATTAGGGAAACTGGGTCAGGACCTTAAAAGAGAACTATGGCATAACACTATGGCTTAGATGTAAAATTGAGGAGTGACCTTGAGGAATATTGAATCCTAAGCTTTAGAGATGGAGCCACATCCCATTACTGAACTCTCAGAAATTTTGTTATGACTTTGTTAATAAGCAGATTGTTATCTGATAGTCAGCCTTGCTTGTGGTACATCCAAGGCTAGTGGCATTAGGGTTGTTGCGTTGTCTTCCCTAGGTGCTATACCACATCAAGATCAAGAGGAATTTCCTACAGTCTTTTACTTATTTCCCCAGTTGTTGTTAGTACCCTGGGAATAAGGGAAGAGATTACTTCTGCTCAGAGATGCAGGTACAATGCAAAAGAATTCACAAACCCAAAAATCTGTGACAAAAAGTGAATTTTATTGTTCACTAAGAAGGAAGCTTTCTTAGGGGGCAAAACTCCTCATTAGGAGTTTGGCAATGAGAAGGCAGCTTTGCTAGGAAGACAGACTTCTTAGTGGCAATGTCCTGTTAGGAAAATGGCAAAGATTAACACTGAGAAGAGAATATCTTCACAGTGGGCAAAAGTCCTGGCAGGCAGCTTTGCCAAGAAAAGAGCTTCCTTAGCAAGCATAATTCTGTTTCAGACTGCAAAAATTTGGAGTTCAGAATTATCTTTTATTATCAGTCTGAGGCTTGGGCTTCAATGCCCCAGGGGTAGATTTCCAGTTGAAAAGAGATTCCTTATCTTGGAGTTTGGAGCCACTCACTAGGACTATTTGGGCTAAGATGTCCAAATGAATGAGACCACTTAACTTGGGGAGGGCATTGTCTGGAAAATTATGCTCTTCCCAGGAGAGAGCTGGAGACCCGGATTCACCGTTCTTTTATAAATTAAAGGGAACATAATTTCAGGGTTCACCTCCATCAGCCCTACCCACTGAAAATACGTTAGATTCAATACAACATAGTCATATAGGAAACAAACAAATAAAAATAACTTTGAATCTAATGAGATAGGTATAAATAAGATGCCTAACTATGGGAACTTTAGTTTCCTTCTCTTTAAAACAGAATAACAATAATTATATTACCTTCTATAGGAGATTGTGATAGAATTATCTCAATAATAAATCACAATAATTATCACAATATAAAGACTTAATGTGCTTTGTAAACCTTAAAACATAAAGTCTTTTCAGTGGAGTTTCCGTTGCTGAGAAAGTAATACCAGCTGTTTCTAACAATACCTGGCCACCTTTGATTTTATAGACCTGTTCTTTCTGTGTGGGAGTATGGGAAAAGAAAAAAAAAATACCCATCTTACAAGAAGGCAACTATAAATTAATGTCTGAAAGATCCTTTTATAACACAGAAACATTGTCATAGCTCTCTCTTTCCTTCCCCTTCAACAATAATCTATTTTCCTTGCACATAAGTCCTGTTCCATCAAATCAATAACACTTAGAAGTTTGTGTTACAAGATCAATGTTTAATTTTCACTGGCTTTTGGATTTGTCCATCATTTGCATATATATATTTGAAATAGGACAGAAGAATTGTTACTGCCTCAGCGACTTGTTCCACTCCTTTTTTTATCCTATGTCAAATTTCCCTCTTTCCAATACCAGATTTTCTACTCATTAATTATAGGTTCACTACTTTCTCTTTAGCAACTCCTGCAGAGAGATTAGGTGTCAGGGAATAAGGAAGAAAGGAAAAAAAAGATGATGGAGGTATTTTGCCTAGTTTTGTTGTAAATGTTGGTATTTAAGCCTCTACTTCTTTGATTTTGCTTGACCTTTGTAATGCTAAGAAAAGAATTTGTCAATTTACTGTAGAAATCTTTCACTGCTAGGCAATGTTACTCTTTTTACACATTACAATTGGATATTGAAATGCAAATATTGTTTATCCAGAGCCACTAACAAAAACAAAAAACAAAACAAAACAAAACAAAACAAAAACAAAAAAAAAACAAAGTTATTTCATGTTTTCAAACATAACACATATTTGTGTGTGTGCATACATTCAGTTATCTATTCTGAGAGAAGCTGCAGTGAGTGGTTTGTCATACATCTAAACTGAAGCTTGTTATCCATGTGAAAATGGTCCATAATCCATTTCTAAAACCTCTTATAATTTTCCATCTCTTATCACTCATTATTGTGCCACTTTTTCTCTCTCTTTTGGCAGTATGCTCTGTTTTCATTAAAACTCATCAAAGCATACATAATGGAGTAGGTAGGGAGGCTGAAATTGAGGTCTCTACAATATTACAGTCAGAAGATTCCTAATGTATAATTGTTGGGTATGATTGAAGGTAATAGATTATCCTCTAACTATGAAACTGATTTGACACATAAACTATTATAAGTTGGAAAAGTAATATGTCTTTATAGCTAGTTTTAACTCCTGAAGGTCTGGTTTTCAAATGCTGAAATAATGTTGTTGATCCTGCAAAATTCCTCTCAGACATTTTGTCCAAAAAGTAGAAGTATAAAATTGATGGTATCAAGTGTTTGTGGAGCCCTAAGAACATATTAGCTCTTTTTGACTTGCTAGGTAATCACCAAGAAAATCAACTCTTTCCTTCATGCCCTAGAAAGAATTTCAAAACTACACTTGTGACTTGCTAAATTGACTTTATAAAAATTTGATAGATGACTCAGGAAATCAGATTATTGATTTTTTAAATGTTCCCCTAGAATTTGAAGATATGCTCATCAAATACCTCAATTTATCCAAATTTGGTCAAATAATAAGGTGGGAGATGAGATTTTGACAAATGGGGGAAAAAATGTTCCTGTAAAACAAAAAAATTCCTTTGAGATAAAAATGCAAAGTAGGTAGTTTCCCTCATTATTCTCCCCTCATTGATTCCTGAGATTATGTTATTACTGGTTGCCAACCAGTGAAAAAGGCCTTGGATTCAGTTGTGGGATTGGCTCCCTTTCGCCATATGCTAAGTAAATTGATACAAGCAGGAAGGGGACCATGTGGATACCAGGTCCAAAGAAAATAGTATGTGTTTTTTTGAATGGAAGTTGAATCAGTTATTACTAAAAATACTGTTGTGCATGGTGGAGCAAGTGGAAAGCCTTCAATGCATTTGAATTGCCTTGATGTTTGTCCTTCTTCCTTAAAGATGACCATATCAGGGAGGTGATGCCATGTAATGCAAGTGAATTGGATTTAAGTGAGGGAGGACTGTACAATGTCATCTGCCTCCAGAGCCATCTGGGGCCCAGTGGCAAGGTATAAATAACGATGACTGAAATTGGGTTAAAATGGGAGATTTTGGCCTTTTAGTTGTTTTTTAATTTCTAAATTAATTTATTTAATATTTCCCCTAGTTATATTCAAAATAATTTTTTTTACATTTGTTTTTAAGATTTTTGAGTTCTAGATTCTCTCCCTTGTTCCCACCCACAATTAAGAAACCATATATTAAATTATGCAAAACATTTCCATAATTGTAAAGGGCTGAAACTCTGAATAGGTGCACTGGAATCAGACAACAGAGCACATAAGGCTAATTAGCTATTAGACAATGCTCTATTAGCATATGCTTGGAAAAATGGCCCTTTTCACTATTCTGTGCTAACTAGATCTGTTGGTTTATACAGATAATCTAATTGTAGGAGGGATTAGGGGGTTGAATAAAACAAGCCAGAGTCATTTTGGAGGAGGACAAGGACAAGGGAGGTTGGTCAGTGGAGAGCCTGTGTCAGTTTTGTCCATCCCCTTCACTTCTCCCCCTAAAGACCAAGGACTTTTGCTTATCCTGACTCTGGTTGATTCTGGAGTCTCCAAGGGGCTAACCTGGACTTCACACATAACTGTCAATTTGTGAAAGAAAACATAGATTTCCCACTCTAATAAAATAAAAACCCTTAAAAAAAAAAAAAGTTTAAAGAGAGAGAGAGAGACAGAAAGAGAAAGAGAGAATAATAGAGAATTCTGCAATCTATATTCAGATTCAGTCATTCAATCAGTTCCTTCTCTAGGTACGGATAGGATTTTTCATCACAAATCCTTTATAGTAAGTAGATGTGGATGATTCCACTATTGAGAATAAAAAAGTAATTTGCAGCCAGTCATCCCAGAACATAGTTGTTGCTTTGTATATAGTACATTTCACTTTGTTCATGGAGGACTTTCCAGATTTTTTGGTTTGTTTGATTTCCTGTGAGCATCCTGCTTATCATTTTCCAGAGAACAATAACATTCTATCAGAGAAACTTGCTTTGAATTTTTTTTTTTTTTTACAATTACTATTGTTAATTGTATTCCATCCCTCACCCCCACCCCCATTTATTCTCTCTCTCCTTTCACCCTATTGTGTAATTACCTGATTTCTAGGAAACGGAAAATCAGGCCTTCAGGATTCAAATAATCAAGCAGACAGTGACCAAGCTAATAGACTACATATTGATACATGTCAAATACTGATAAATGTCATCAGCTCAGGTTAAGTAAATATGGCTATAGCTGGCCAAAACTCAAGTAAATATGGGCCTGCACATATTATACAGGTCATAGGGGAAACACAGAAGTAATGAAAATAAAATACAGAAAAAGAATTTAAAAATACTTGTAAGTTATTCACCTTACCTCTCTATTCCACACACTGTCCCTTCTCAAAAGTTTTGCTTCTGACCACTCCATCCCCCAATATGCCCTCTTTTCTTTTTTTTTTGTTTGCTTGATTTCCTGAGAGCATCCTACTTATCATTTTCCAAAGAACAATAATATTCTATCAGAGAAACTTGCTTTGAAATTTTTTTTTTTTTTACAATTACTATCGCTAATTGTATTTCCTCCCCCCCTCCATTTATTCTATCTCTCCTTTCACCCTGTCCCTCCTCAAAAGTGTTTTGTTTCTGACCACTCCCTTCCCCAATATGCCTTCTTTTCTATCAACCTCCCTCCCTTCCCATTTGCCATTCTCCTCTTATTTTTCCTGCAGGGCAAGATTGATTGCTATACCCCTATTGAGTATTATATTATTTCCTATTTGAGCCAATCCTGATGAGAGTTTAGTTCACTCACTCACCCTCTCCTTTCCCTGTTTCCCTCCAATGTAAAAGTCTTTTCTTGCTTCTTTTTATATGGCAGATAATTTGTACCATTCCACTTCTCCCTTTTCCTTTCTTCCATACATTTTTCACTGCTTAATTATATCATTTTTTTTCTTCTAGTAAATTTATTATTATTTTTTAATATAAATTGCTTTATGAATAATGTTTGGAGAGAAAAATGAGAGCAAAAGGGAAAAAAAAAGCTATGTGAGAGAGGGGAAAAAAAAAAACACAAAAAAGAAGTAAATATAGCATGGGTTGATTCATATTCAGTCTCCTTAGTTCTTTTTTTCTGAATGCAGATTGCATTTTCTGTCCAAAGACTATTGGAATTTCTTTGGATTACTGAACCACTGAAAAGAACGAAGTCTTTCATAATTGATCATTGCACATTCTTGTGATATTGTGTATAGTGTTCTCCTAGTTCTGCTTATTTCACTCAGCATAAGCTCATGTACATCTTTCTAGGTCTTTCTAAAATCAGTTTATTCATCATTTTTTATTGAACAATAATATTCAATTATCTTCATGCACACAACTTATTCAGTCATTCTCCAATTGATAGGCATCTGCTCATTTTCCAATTCCTTGCTACTCCAAAAAGAACTGCTAGAAATATTTTTGCACATATGAACCCTTTTCTCTCCTTAAGACTTCCTTGGAATAAAATTCCAGTAATGTCACTGCAGATCAAAATGTATGCATAGTTTTATAGCCCTTGAATGTAGTTCCAAATTGCTCTCCAGAATGGTTGGATCATTTCACAACTCCTCCAACAATGTATTAGTGTTCCAGTTTTCCCTTATCCCCTCCAATATTTATTTACCATTATTTTTTCCTGTTATCTTAGTTAGTCCAATAGGTGTGAAGTTATACTCAGAGTTATTTTAATTTGCATTTCTCTAATTAAAAATTATTTAGAGAATTTCATCATTTTTTTAAAAAGACATTATCCTTTCATATTTAACTCACACCTTTACTGTGTGTGTGTGTGTGTGTGTGTGTGTGTGTGTGTGTATGCATCTATCCTTTCCCATGTAGGAATATTTAACTCACACCTTTACTGTCCTGTATTTGAAAATCAAATTATCCATTCAGCTCTGGTCTTTTCATCCACTATTGCTTGAAAATCCTGTTTCAATGAATGACCATCTTTTCCTCTGAAGGATTATACTCAGTTTTTCTGGGTAGGTGATTCTTTGGTTATTCTAGCTCTATTGCTCTCTGGAATATCATATTCTAAACCCTCCAGTCCTTTGATGTAGATGCTGCTAAATCTTGTGTTATTCTGACTGTGGCTCTACTATACTTAAATTGTTTCTTTCTGGATGCTTGCAGTATTTTCTCCATGAGCTGGAAGTTCTGGAATTTGGCTGTAATATTCCCGGGAGTTTTTATTTTGGGATCTCTTTTAGGAGGTAATTGGTAGATTTATTCAATTTCCATTTTACCCTCCTATTCTAGCATATAAGGACAATTTTCCTTGATAATTTCTTGAAAGATGATGTCCAGGCTCTTTTTTTGATCATGAATTTCAGGTAAGTCACTTATTTTTAAATTATCTCTCCTGGATCTATTTTCCAGGCTAGTTGTTTTTCCAACGAAATATTTCAGGTTTTTTCTATTTTTTTTTTCACATTTTTTGCTTTTTTTTTTTTTTTTTTTTTTTTTTTTTTGCTGTATATCGATTTCTCATCATATTACCTTCCATTTGCTCAATTCTATTTGTTGTTGTTGTTGTTGTTGTTGTTGTTGTTGTTTTTGCTGAGGCAATTGGGGTTAAGTGACTTGCCCTGGGTCACAGCTAGGATGCATTGTGTCTGAAACCACATTTGAACTCAGGTCCTCCTGACTTCAGGGCTGGTGCTCTACCCACTGTGCCACCTAACTGCCCCTCAATTCTAATTTTTATGGAATCATTTTCCTCAGTGAGCTTTAATACCTCCTTTTACAATTGGCCAATTTTGCTTTTAAAGGTATTCTTTTTCTCATTAGCTTTTTGTATTTCCTTTAGCAATTATTTTCCTGATTTTTCCTTTATCTCTCTTAATTGATTTTCAAAATCCCTTTTGAGCTCTTCCATGGTCTGACCCTAATTCTTATTTTTCTTGGAGATTTTGGGTGTAGGAGACTTTGTTATCATATTATGAATGTGTGCTTTGATCCTTCTTGTCACCATAATAATTATCAATTATCAGAAACTTTGTTTTGTTTTCTGCTTATTTTCCTAGCTTTTTATTCTGTTTTAATTCTTTGTTAAAGTTGGGCTCTGTTTTCAGGGTGGAGGGTGCATTGTTCCAATGTTCAAGGGTTTTGTGCAGCTGTTTTCAAAAATCCTTATAAGAATTTGACCACAAGCACTCTTTTTTGCCCTGGAGCTAGTAGGTGTGTCCCTGCCCCAAAATAGCTATGAGATCTAGGGCTGGCAGGGACTGGGGATCTATTAATTGGGAGTATGCTGGGACTACACATCGGACTCTCATCCTGTTGCCAAAAATCCTCTCCACTGACCTTTTGAGTCCTTCCTGGTGTACCTGGGCCAAGAGGCCCAGAAGCCTTGAGCACTGATGCTGATTCAGAGGTCCCACTTTGGGATGCTGTGGTCTGGGCTGGGACTGGAGCTGGGGACAGGACTGAACCTCTGCTGAGTTGCGGGCTAGACTCCCACTCTAGTTCCACAGACCTTCTCTGCTGATCTCCAAGCTCCTCTTTGGTGTCTCTGGGCTGAGAGTTCTGAAAGCCACAAGTACTATCACTGATTCAAAGTTTAGGCTGGGCTGAGCTGGGGCTGGTCCAGGGCTACACCAGCCCATCCTGTTCTAGGAGTCCCACTCTTGTGTAACAAACTTTTTTAGGCTAAATTTCTAAGTTGCCTTTGGCTGGAAAATATTCTATTCCATATCGGGTGGTTCTGACACTTTAAAATTTATTTAGATTCCTTATTTAAAGGAATTTGAAGAAGTTTGGAGAAGTTGGGAAAATTCCTGCCTTTACCCTGCCATCTTTACCTTGTTTCTCATGACAAAGCTTAAGGTCTTCTACAGGTCTCAGTTTGACTGAGGCCACACCAAGTCAGTGATTAAAGCTTGGTAGCAATTGAGGCAAAGAATCTCTTTTACTTAGTTAAAAATATTAACCAACTAAATAAGTGAATCTGGGAGGAGAAGAGCCTCAAGACCTCTGGCTTAAGTAGAAATGATTGCTATGTTTACATCCAATCCCAGTCAATCAGGACTCATGGGGATTGGCCTAGGACCTATTGATGGCCAAAGAAAATAAAACTGGTTGTGGTTTAAGCCCTAGTCTTTAAGAAAGAAATCTAATCAGTAAACTCCTAGATATATTGGGAGAGTTCAGGGGTTCAAAAGAAGGGGGAAAATAGTTTTAAAAGCATCTATAGGTAAGGGTATTGTACCTTATATGAACAGAGGGAGAAAGAAAGGAATGAGGGAGGGAGGAAGGGAGAGAAGAAGGAAGGAAGGAAAGAAGGGAGGGAGGGAGGAAAGGAGGGAGGGACTCAGGGAGTCTTTCACCTGACCAATTCCCAAAAGGTAAGCTTTACAGAGGTTATTGGATTATTAAAAAGAATGTGAAGAACAAAGTTGAAGGAAACACACACACACACACACACACACACACACACACACACACACACACAAAACTTTTTTGTATTGTGTATTGGTCAAATCTTTATTAGAATAGTATGTCCAGAGCTGATCACAGAATTTTTAAAAGAACACAGAGAAAAAGGTTTTTCTAGTTAAATGAGCTGATTTGGATAAAAGGAATCTTAAATCTTTCTTCTAAGGGAGATGCCTGCTAGGCTCCATTTGAATCAAATTTATGAACAAAATCATTTTGAGTTAAAGTAACTTGCTACTTATGATGGATATGACCTTGTATAAGTCATTTAACTTCTCTAGGGCAATTTGCACATCTGTGATGAATGAAAGGATTGAACTAGATGACTTCTAAGTTCTCTTTTAACTCTAAACTAAACTCCTATGATTTTTTTTCAATCAAGGATATTCAGGGAGGACTAGAACCTTTGATGCTAGGGCTTGCTAAGTCATTTTCAGGGCTGTTCATCCAATTTGGTGTACACCCAAAGTGTCCTACTCTAAGAAGCAGTATGATTCATATGGCTCTGCCTCAATAAAAGTGTCTGGGCAAAGAGACTAAATCAAATAGAGAGCAACTGACAGGCAGTTGGTGAGATGTGAATCTTACACATGTGAACAATGCTCCAGGCAGACTGGGCAATTTTTTCCAACAGTCATGGAGGATGCTGAAGCTGGAACTGTGGTTAAAGTTTGGTCAGATATCAAAGATATTCAGTTTATGTACTGCATCCTGGGCTATCACCAGTCATTTTGACTGTTGCCTTGCCATTGTGGTCTGTTTACTGTGGAAGAAGTAACTCTTGTGACTGACAGCTTTCAAGCTGCCTCACTTAAATCCAATTCAATTAGAAATCTAGACATCATCCACATGATGTTATTGATTTTCTTCAACCACCACCACCAATAACAATTCCTCTTCCTCTTCCTCTCTCTCCCATTATCACCTAATATTTATATATATATATGTGCTAGGTACTATGCTTAGTCTTTACAATTATTATTTCATTTGATTCTCACAACAAGCTTGTGAAGTAGATGTTGTTATCTCCATTTTTATAAATAAGGAAACTGAGGCAAACAGAAGTTAAATGACTTATCCAGAGTGACACAGCTAGTGACTATCTGGGACTAGATTTAAAATCAGGAATTCCTGAAACCAGTTTCACCACTCTTAAGTTATTGAAGTCTAAACAGAATTTCAATATTAGAGGTGACCATCAACAAAATGGTGAAATAAGAATTGGCATTTTTCATTTTGGAATTTTAAATATGTAGCTTTTGAGAACATGGTTAAGCATGAAGGATTAAGAAAATGACATTATTATTTCTGAAAATTGATTTTGCCATTAATAATGTTATTTCTTTAAAGCAGAGTTGTCAAACACATGATAACCCACAGAATTTCCAAGAGGGAACTAAACCATATTAAAATGTAATTAGCATATGTTTAGCAAAATAAATACAATACAATAAAATATAGATAATAGTAATTTATATGTTTCTAAGTCAATATGTGCCCACATGGATCCATTTCTTTTTGAGTTTAATAACGATGCTCTAAAGTATCTTCCCCTCCCCCCAAAAAATATCTTAAAAGATTATTAGGCTATTATACAATAATATATTACGCTTTATGCCTTTTATATCTACTGCTATTTCATCCTAAAATATGTATATGTACATCCTACACATAGAAATGTATCTATACATATACATGTATAGGCATATATATATGTGTGTGTGTGTGTGTGTGTGTATACAAACATACAGGCATACTTACATGCTGTGAGTATATGGGAAAAAGATCAAAGCAGAATATATCTACATCTAAATCTATAATCTATATGTATGTCTAAATTAATCATAAAAATGAGTTCTACATAGCAAACTATTGACGGCAAATTTTTTTGTAGAGTTCTTCCTCTAACAAGCTCTAACAATCTTGAGCTCTTCTACTAGTCTCCTTATTTATGTTTCATCATCTCATGGAGGTACCAGTAATCTCACCTCTAATCTGTGTGAAAACCTCAAATGAGTCCCTCAGCCCCTCAAAAGGTTAATAAAATATAACCTTATTAAATTTATTGAAGAAATCATCATCTTAGCACATTCTATCAATAAACACAAACATACATATACACAGACAAATACTGATACAGATATGAGTATATATAGGCATATGTAAATATATACACATATATGATTTTCTTCAAAGAATTCCAAATTACTTTCCAGAATTATTGGACCAGTTCAATCTTAACTAGTAGTACATTTGTATACTCATCTATAAGTAATCCTTCCAAAAGTTAATTGTTTTCATCTTACCTTTTCATATTTGCTTAATGTGTGTTGAATCCTTAGTATTGTTTTTTATTTATGGTTCTTTCATCATTTAGTGATTTTGAACAATTTTTACATAGTTGTTAATAGGTTGTGTAGCGTATTGATTCCACATAATAAATTATGAAATTCATTTGAATATTCTTGCCTTCTTTTCTTGAGTTCTTGATTCAGAAACTAAAATCATAGATTATATTGTTTTTTGGTTTTCATCCTTGTATATTTTATTTTCCTTCACCAAAATTGTCACTTTTTTTCATTCCTAGGACAACCTAATTGACATCGCTAGAATCTCTGATAACTATGCTTTCCCCCCACCCCCCTCCCTTTTACAGCTTCAGGTAGCTTCCCTGAGTTTCTTTAAATAAACATTAACAAGTTTAGTTCTTTTATTTCCTTTTTCAGGCTTGTTACTTTAGTGGGATCCAAAGAAGAATCACCTTATTTTATATGATTGACAAGAATTAGAGCATGACCCCTCTGGTATTTAAAGATTGGCAGGCGAAACTTTAATTATAAAGATATGTGGTAAAAGTTGCATTTGGATGTCAATAATTTTGCTCAGCAAGAATTTATTTAAAAAGCTTACTGATACTTTCTTGTCAATACTCTAATTGCTAAGGATGCAAAGAAAGGAATAAACATGTTCCCTACCCACAAGGTGCTTATATTTTACTGGGGGAAACTGTATTTTTCCCTCTCTCTCCCTCTTTTTCCTTTTATCCCTCTTTCCCTCTCTCCGTCTCTCCCTGACTCTCTCAATCTCCCCCTGTCTCTGAATCTGTATCTCCACCTCCTTTTATCTTTCTGTCTCTGTATCTCTACCTCTTTTCTTCTATCTGTTTCTGTATCTCTCTGTGGCTGCCTCTATCCATCTTTTCTCTGTCCTTCCCCATCTATTTGTCTTTCTGTGTGTCTCCTCCCTTTCTGCCTCTGTCTCCTTCCATTTCTCTGTCTCTCTATGTTTCTTTCTCCTTCACTCCTTCCACCCCATCTCTCTGGTTCTCTCTGACTCTGTCTCTATTTCTTTTCTTCCTTCCTTCACTCCCTTCTTCCTGACTCTGGCTCCCTGTAACTCTCTGTAAGGAACGAGAGGTAATCTCAGATCATCAATGGAAAAATGGTACTTGGGAAAGATCTCTTAAAGAGGGCAAAAATTGAATTGAGTATGAAGGAACATGGGGAAACCAAGATACAGAAGTGTCATCTCTTCATGACAAGATTGAAATGACCACTGGCTGTAAATTCAGGAAGGTGAAGATCTTTTTCCAGCTTAGACACTAATTAACTATGTGATCTTGGGCAAATAATTTCACCTTTATAGGCCTTTTTTCAAATTTAAGAAGGTGGGAGGGGAATAACCTATTCTAGCTCTTATACATAATTTCTCAAATTCTTAATTCAGACTTGGATCTGCAACAAATCGGGAATTATAGAAAGTTTTTCTGTAGTGTTCTTTTTTCAACCTTCCCCATTGCTCTATATCTTTGATTCCTGACCTCATTCTCTCATAGTCTCACTTCCAGATCATCTATGTACTTTCTTCTTACCCTTCTGTTGTATTTAATAGTCTTCAATCATCTTTCCAAAAGCTTAGAACACTTTACCTTCCTAATAAATCAAAGAGCAAATCTTATTAAATTTATCAATTTTAATGGAGTCAGAAGAGTCTTAGAGAACTTTGTGTTACACATGTGCATATGAGGTAGAGAGAACAGTCTTTGTTGTCTAATACAATAGAGTATGTCAAAGTAAAAAAAATAAAATTAAATTAAATTAAATTAAATCAGGGATTGAGAATTTCCTGGGTAGAAAAGAGGCTTGTGTTTGTTATTTTGCTATGCTTCCAGTCAACCAGCATGGGACTTTTACATATGAGTCTATTGCATTAAAGTACTGATATTTTTCAGTTTTAAAGTCAGATGATGTGAATTTGAATCCCAAATGTGCTAATTGAGACCAATGACATTTTATACAGTATGTTGCAGAGATATGGTAGAAAGAAAATTGAATATATAGTTAGAAAAGACTTGGGCTTGAATTCCAATACTGAAACTTAATCGCTATGTTATCATAGACAAGTTTCTTTACCTCTGTAAGTATTTTATTCTTCAACTATAAAATATAGGTAATATTAACATTAATATTAACAGACACCTAAGCCCTCTCCTTAAATAAACTTTTGTAGTTCATGGCCCTTCCACATAATCAGAGGGGCAGAGGGTATAAGGAGTGCTACCAAGCTTATTCAATTATGCAGGATATTGGAGTTTCCAGTGATGAGGTTCCTTGAACAATTCAGAAAAGTCCCAGAAAGTAGGAAGGTGAGAAATAATTTGAATTAGATGATGATTGTTATAATGATAATTAAGACACTGATATCAATATAACTTTTATAATTATTTCATGACTCACAATAATTTTTCAAGGCAGGTATTATACATATTTTTGCATAGGAAGAAACTAAGTTTAATGGAAATTCAGTGAATCATTTAGCACATGGCAAAGACATATTTCAACCCTTCATCTTCTAACTCCAAAACCATCATTTAAATTATTTTGTTATTATTGTTTATTTATTTCATTCATGTCCAACTCTTCATGATCTCATTTGAGATTTTCTTGGCAAAAATTCATTGCCATTTCCGTCTCCAGCATTTTTTTTTCCCCAGATGGGGAACTAAGGCAAACAGAATTAAATGACGTGACCAGAGTTACAAAGCTAATAAGCGTCTGAGGGAAGATTTGAACCAGAAAGATGAGTCATACTAACTTCAGGCCAGGCACACTATCCACTTGTACCCCCCAGTTGCCTACTTAAGCACTTTGTGAAATTTAAAGTGTTTTATAACCCTTAGGTATTTTTGTGTCACTTCCCTATCTCTAGATTTTATATTCCTTTTCTATAAAATGAAGTATTTGGTCTAAAAAATATTTTGGTTCTTATCTATCTTTAAATACTATCTAGAATGTGCCCTGGGTTATTTTAAGTAATAATAGTAAAATTTAAAAAAAAAAAAAAACTGTTTGTATAGTGTTATGCTATTTTATATACTGTCAGGAAAGAGATTTCTTGTAAAAAAATAGATCAATCACATGATGAGAGAAAGGATGACCACTGGATAATCATTGCTTCACAATGTTAAGAGAAATTAAGTTCCCCAACACATTGGGTGAGGTACTTGTAGTAAATCCATGGAAGTGCAGAAGCACAAATCGCAATGCATTTTGGAGAAAATGACAATTGATGAGCTCACAGATTAATGCTAGCACTAAATATTTCATTTATTTCTTTTTATTTATTTATTTTTTATTTGCAAGGCAATTTAAGTTAAGTGGCTTGCCCAGTGTCATATAGTTAATAAGTATTCTGTGTCTGAGGCTGGATTTGAACTAAGAACCTCAGAACAGGTGCTCTATTCACTGTGCCATCTAACTGCCCCTATTTCATTTAATTCTTGAAATAAACTAATGGGATATAAGTAAGTGAAGAGGAAAGAGATGGTGATAAACATTTATATCATAACTAGTATGTTCTAGACAGTTACAAAGTACTTTTTATATCTATTGTCACATTTGATCCTCACAAAAAAAAATCTTGCAAGATAGGTATTTTAATTATTTCCATATTTCAATTGAAGAAACTGAGGCAAAAAGAGTCAAACAGCTAATAATTGTCTAAGGTGATATTTGAATTAAGGCCTTACTAACTTTAGGCCCAGCACTCTACCTACTATGTCGCCAGTCAGTAGATAGGCACTTTTATTCCCATTTCACAGGTGAGAAAACTGGAATGTAGAGAATTTAACTTACTTTTTAAACATCACACAGCTGGTTAGTAGAAGATTTGGGACTAGAACTCACTTTGACACTTAAAAGAATGTCCATTATCTCTAGTAGAAAGAGCTTAGGCAGACCTTAGGTGGAAGCATAATCTATTTCCTCTTGGAATTAATGCATTATGTCCTGACTTGTATCCATTGATGTGTAGCATATATGTTTTGGCTCACTGGCAGTTTAATCAGATGGAATAATACTCTTGTTCTAGGACCAACTGCTTATATTTCAGAGGGCCAATTTGCTTTCCACAGGTGAAGTGTTTTCCTGAGGTGTATTTCAGACTAAAGAATAAGGAAGAAAATTAGACAGTACAGAAGAAGGGGAAAGTTTTCAGTGTTTCCCTCGCTGGGCTTAATTTGTTGCATTGTCAAGGATGGTATGGCCTTGATAAAGGGCTTCCAGAGAAAAGAGGGAGATATAGGTTAAGCTAGAGAGAGGAATTTGAATTGAGCTGCAGTAAGAAAGTTCTACATTCTTTAGGTCTCTCTGGACTAACTGCAGACAGCATAATCTCCTGCTAAATTGGGCCATTAAATAAAACTACTAAGTCATAAAGCTGTAGCATTAGCCTGAAATTAAAGCATTGTCACCTTTGCATGGCCAAGCAATTTAAGAGGTATTTAGGGGATGTTCTTTTCATATACCAGCTCCTCACTGCCAGCTGACTGTAACTGTGATGGTATGTAAGCTTGTGTTGTACTTCTCTGGAGACGAAGTAGTCACCTGCCTATCCAGGATTATTTTATATGGGTTTTTTTTTTTTGATAATCAATAAAAGGCCCATATTCCCCAAATATGCCTCCTATTTGGGCTATATGATGAGCTTACAAATCAAGACAATAAATGACCATAGGTCAGGAGTTTTAGAGCCGAGACATATAAGGCAGTCAGTACATGATCTCTGGTATAGAAGTATCAGTAGTAGTTTATATAGTAAGCAGTGGAAGACAGGTGGCAAGAACATGACAAAAGATATAAAACAAAATCCTAATTATCACCAATGAGATAAAACAAATACATATTAAATAAGAAAAATCCTATTACAAAGTAAATAAAGCTTGATCTTAATATTAGTTCTGCTAAACATCCCTAAACAGATGATAAAATGCCAAGAAACAACTGATGAGTACCAGCAAACCTGCCCAAAGGAACATATCCTTTGGTGTATTGGCTATTTTAACCTTGAAGCTAACACAGAGTGTGAAATGAGAAGCAGTGCCTGTCTCAACAAGCTCAGGCATGCTGTCTCCTTTCCTTGACCTCATTACAAAACATGTACCTCTTTGTCCCCCATCACCCATTCTGTTCAGCAAATAGGAACATATTTCTTTTCACTTACAATTATTGTCAGATTTGATCTTCTTTTCACATTCAGTTATGTCTTATATGTTGTACATTTGAAGTTATAATGCAAAATAATATTAATAATGTATGATGTGACCATTATGATCTATAAAGAATTATATTACATATTCTTAATTTAAAAATATAATAAATAATTACAAATTTCCTAATTTCTTTTCAAAGTACTGCTAACTATAATTTAATGAAAAATTAAGTGTGTCTGACTGGCCTGTGTGAAATGTATCAATAAGGATTTTTTTACGTGAATTATACAGAAATCACATACACACACACACACACACACACACACACACACACACACACACACATATATTGAGATCACTGGGGAAAAAAAATACTTTTATTTTTCTTGGTTAGGGGATCAGGGAAGTATACAACATCCAGAGAGTCTAATAGTAAAAGATCACATAAAATTGATTGTTGTATTTTTTAGTTTAAGCTCTAGGTGTTCTAAACTATGGCTGTAGGTCATATTTAAAAATTATTTTTAAATTGTTAAACTTATTTTTATAGATGAATTTTGTATCATATCACCTACTTTTTTCACGACGTGTCTCTCCCACTCTCAAGGACCTCATCTGTTCAATGATTCATAGCTTGTAGGAGACAGAGACAGAGAGAAAGAAAGAGACAGAAACAGAAACAGAGAGATAGAGAAGAAAAAATAAAACAGATCAATAAAATCAATTTATATAAGGCTATAAGACTTAAGAGAAGTGGTGATAAAATAAGAGTGTGGTAATAAAATGTTTCCTGGAGGAGGTGGTATTTAACTAGGCATTACAGGACATGTAAAAATTGAATAGCAAGAAAGGAGGACACATGAAAGGATCCACAAAAGGAAAGGCATCGGGGTAGGAATAAGGATGGATTAGCTTGGCACTGTTTATGGGATTATAAGAAAACTAAGCCTAGAAAATAGCAGCCAAAGCTTACACTTGGTATATGCTTGTACATAAGAGCAAAAGAAGAGAACTAAAATCTTGTACCACAGAGCAGTTGTACCACAGAGCACAGAGGCCTATAATTTTCTGGAGAGTTGATGATTAGATATCCACATAGAAACTTCCAAAATAGACAAGCAATTTGTAATTCTCATTATCTCTGAAGGACAGCAAAACAAAACAGAGAAACCATTTATCCGGTGATCTTTTTTCTCCATTATTATTCTGCTTATTTGTACTAATGTTACAGAAGCACCAATCAAGTTGTTCTTTTTTTCCTCAGGTCTGTTATATTTATGTCTGTTTTCAAAATGAAGGCAGGTAGTCATATGTAATAACTGATTACAGGCATGTTACATTTCAGTCAAGGTCCATATAGGTTTCAACATTCTTTGATTTGTTGGTTAAAGCTCTGAGCTATTTCCTAGTCCAGGAGCTTCATTCAATTCCCTCGGGACCCAATTAGCTTTTCTTAGTGTCATGATCAAAGCTTGTTTCCTGGCCACAATCTTGCAAAGGTGTACTTTTCGTCATAGGGAGCATGGAATAACAGTGTATGGAGTGAATCTGCACAAAGTCATTCCTCCTGCAGGAAGAGCAAATCAATGTCATACTCTACAAATGATGAGTGACCAACAGCATTGTTACATGTGTGTCCTTGAGTCCTGGCAATATGAGTGGATTAACTAATAAGGAATCATTAGTAGTGAATAGAGGAGCAGCCTCTCTGTCCAGAAATCTTTTTTTTCATTCCTAACTAATTCTAACATATATGACAATGGAAGAATTGCTTAAACCTCTGTGTGATGGAGACACCTTTCTTACACTGTAAATTGTACATGTATCCAATCTGCATTTATGGAGGAAATTTTCACAGAAAGAAGTTCCTCATTCTGATTAAATCACATTTTTGAAATAGGAAAAAAATAAAAAATAAGGTATCAATAAATAAAGAAAATTATCCACAGACAGATTAATATATCTATAGTGTTATAGATGACTGTATCCAAATATATTTATACATATCTAAGATAATTATATATGGATAGAACAGCTTCTCTATAGCCTCTTTATAGATAGCTATTTATAGAGAATCATACATTTATAGATTTCTAAAGAGAGATTGCTGTATTTATAGATATTTATCATGGCTTATGCTTTTTCTTGCCCTCTCCCTTTTCTTTCTCCCCCTTCCCCACCTAGCTGACTTTTTAAGGAACTACCTCATCCTACAAAATTACCTCAGTCTTTGTACTAAAGGTTTTTCAGTATCTTTAGTACTCTACTCCTTTAGTTGAAGGGAAGAACAGAACGTCCTCCTCAAGGAGATCATTTTCAAGTGAGAACTCATTTTTAAAGAGAGATTTCAAGTTATCCATCTCTTCATTTGCCACCCATTTGCTTTCCCTTGGTTATCTCCATCATGCCCCTTTCTGAGTTAACCTCTTTTCTCCCCACCCCCCACCCTTTGGGTGTCCTTTTTCTGTATTTTCTTTTCTCATTAGATTGTAAGTTTTTAAAATAACTTGGACTGTGCCTTGTTTTTTCATATTTGTATGTACTGCTTAGCACAATGCCTGTTACATAATAAGGGTTTAATAAATGTTTATTGATTGATTCTATGTAACTCAGTATTACAAAGATCTATAATTTTATTATTATTGGTAAGATCTCCATGGCACAAATCCCAACGCTTTTATACTTAACTTAAAAGAGAATCTGCAGTTTTCTATTTTGGGAAAATAAACAGAGAAAATGCAAACATTACCTGCTAAATCCTTTGCTACAGATCCCTTCCAAACTTAGTTAGTGGTCACAGTCCAGTGAAACTATCTCAACATATAGGCTGAACTAAGTTTCAGAAAACCACTGATCCTCAGACCTATTGGTGAGTTAGAGGGATGTCCATCCCCAAGTAAGTGGTAAAAAGGATGGATGAGAATAATTTCTTATACCGGCCAAGAAGGTGGCTGATGCAAATACATCAGAAAGAAAGAGACAGAAACAGAAATAGAGAAATAGAGAAAAATAAAACAGATCAATAAAATCAATTCATATGGGGCTATAAGACTTAAGAGAAATGGTAGTCATCCACTACATCTTGTGCCATTGCCAATCATCTTGACTATTGTCTCACCACTGGACTTTGATGACTATATAAAATAGAGTAAGGCTGAGGACTTTGGACTGTCTCACTTAAATCCAATTCATTTGTAAGTCAAGACATCACCTGCGATGGTCCTCTTCAAAAACAAAGGTGAATAATAAATATCCAGCTTCCTAACACCTGCCCAAACTGACATAATTTTTAAGTACTCTGGACCAAAGTCACACCATATAGACTTCAAAATAACGCTTTGTTGTATATAGAGAGATATATTCAGTTGTTTCCTCAACAGTTTTTAAGACCCTATGGGTACTATCCCCACTGAATAAATCTTTGTATTCTGATATCCATGTAATATTTGTAACTTAATATCTTTAAATCATCTAAGATCTTGTAGCTACTCAGTGTTTTAGTTGTTTAGTCATTTTAAGTTGTGTCTGATTCTTCATAACCCCATTTGGGGCTTTCTTGAAGTAATTTGTCTTTTCCTTCTCCAGCTCATCTTACAGATAAGGAAACAGAGGCAAAGAGGGTTAAGTGACTTATCCAAGGTCACACAGCTTGTAAAAGGCTGAGGCCAGATTTGAACTCAGAAAGTAAATCATCCACATTCCACGTCCAGCACTCTATACTTTGTGCCACCTAGCTACTCAATATACTTATAGATGCTATCAGCATTTAGCAGCATATGTGAAGATCTAGAGAGATATAAAGGGGAAAATGATTATAGTAATTGTTCTCTTGTCATGGTGGGGGTGACTGAAATTAGCTTCTGAACTACTATATAGCAACCCAGCCTCCTCCAGACAAATAAGAAGGCTTTCTGCCTTAAAACAAAAAAGAAGGTGGTGCAGTGGATAGAACACCAGCCCTGAAGTGAGGAGTACCTGAGTTCAAATATGGTCTCAGACACTTAACACTTCCTGGCTGTGTGACCCAGGGCAAGTCACTTAATCCCAAATGCCTCAGGAAAAACAACAACAACAACCAAAACAATCCCAAGAAAAACAGGCCATCTACACTCACACTGAAGGATATAAAAAAAATAAAGTCTCAACTGAAGCATAGCAATAAATCATAGTCAAGTATGTTGTCAAGAAGTCATAAAGTGTAGACTAAGCAGGCAAGTGGAAAAGCTGGAATTGATGGATAAGATGCTTTGTGATAGTTTTTCCAGTGTACACATTTATCCTATGGTGTATGTGTGTTTCTCTGAGAGTGTGTGTGTTTGTGTGTTTTTGTTAACGCAGGTAGACAGTGGTCATAGAAGGAATTTTTAAAGTTTTTTGTCTTGGAGTACAGAAATAGGGAAATAAAAAAAAAAAAACTACATATATATTAGTATACTATATATATATATATATATATATATATATATATATATATATATGTATATATATACACACACATACACACACACACACACAGAGAGAGAGAGAGAGAGAGAGAGAGAGAGAGAGAGAGAGAGAGCACAATGTTTAGCCTGTTTGACTCTTCAGTGGAAGGTCAAAGGAAATATTGTGAGTGAATCCATGGGTCAAAGGGAAAATAGACTCTTAAAGAATCTCATTGCTTCAAAGTAGAGTTCTAAAGAACAATATCTGTACTTTGAATAAATATAGATGAGAAAGGTTGTAGGAAGGGATAATGGGTAATTAGGGTTGCAATTAATGGGGAAAAAAATGGTGAACCCAGAATGATGCACTTATGCTACTACTATATGTATGACAGATAAGTAAGAAAATGCTCTATTAAATTTTGCCCTCATACAAAGTCTGGATTATCTGCTCTATAAATGGCTTTTATTCAAAGTGAATTAAAAAAAAAAAAAAAAAAGCAAAAACATGACTTTCTATGACCACTAATCACTTACAGAGAAGCACGACTACAGGAATGACAGAAATAAATCTGAATCCATAAAATGAAATGTATAATATACATGTAAAGGCTAGTAAGAAACATTATACATTATCTCCACTGTAGGTGTTATCTTCCTTCTTCATATTATCTTGAATTTGCCTATTTACTTCTTTGTGTCCTGAAGCAAAATGCAAATTCTTTGATGGCAGAGTATGTTTTTCATTGTCTCTGGCTTTTGTCATTTTTGCCTTGTCAGTCAATCCATCAATCAACAAGAATTTATCAAGTATTTACTTTGTGCCAGGAAACTAAGCATTAAGGATATAAAAAAAAAAAATAGCTCTTACTTTTAAGGACCATGTATTCTAATGGGGGAGAAATGTAAATATCTAGATACATACAGAATATATGCAGAATATGAACGTAATTGGAAAGGGGAAAATACTGACAAGTCAAAGAACTAGGAAAGTTCTCCTAAAAAAATGACTTACAAGTGATGATGCTTGCTATATGCTTGGGAAATTAAATTGAATTGGCACAATAGGGAGTAGAGAGAATACAGGACACACTAATAAAAACCTGACAGATGTTTGGCTTCAGAATTCTTCTGCCTTATCTTCATTCATTCTTCCTTCTTACCTAACTTAGTAAGGCAAGTTACTTGTGCCTTCATTTATGTAGTCTAGAAGTCCTATTCAATTATCAACTAACATTTTCACGGTTAATCTTTTTTCTCGCATTATTGTTGTTCAGTTGTTTCACTCATGTTCAACTCTTTGTGATCCTATTTGGGGTTTTCTTGGCAAAGATACTGAAGTGATTTGCTATTTTATTTTCCAGCTCATTTTACAGAAATTGAGGTAAAAAGAGTTAAGTGACTTGCCAGGGTTACACAGTTAGCAAGTGAGATCAGATTTAAATGTAGGAAGATGAGTCTTCCTGCACTAGGCTTATTAGCACTATATACACTGTATCATCTGGTGGCCATTTCTATTTGAATATTCCCTACTTTTTGCTGGAACTGAAACCTAGCTTTTCATTCCAGATGTCACAACCAGTAAAACCTCTTTAGTAGAGACTGGTCACTCTTTCATCTACACCTAATGCTTCTGAGAGCCAAAACAAGCAGTTAGTATTTCTTACTTTCCATGATTACTTTAACACTTACTCTTTGTGGATATTACTTGCTAAACATTCCTTTCACATGTATATTTTTAACCTCTTATTAAATTCCTGCCGTTCTTTTATGCTATTTCTACCCATTCTTGACTGTGGATTATTTCACAACATCCAGTAATTTTTTTAACTTTTTTCAATGATTTTTAGTAAGTAGTCTATTGTCTTTCTTTCAATACTGTCCCATATCATGTTCCTCTAAGACTTTAATATTCCTGTTTCTAGTTTTTCTAAAGAGGGAGCTTGACTTGTGGATATTTCTAGAAAACGAAAAGATACCAAAGTTAGGGCAATATTGATCAAATTCCATCTTGGATACAAGTAGCCCTCTGTATTTTATTAGCCTCAGGTTCCAGATCTTACCATCACATCATGCTTCTAGCTATCCACTCCAGAGAATTTGCCATCTGCCTTACTCAATTCTTATTCCTTAATTCTTACTCAGAACGGGAATTAAATCAATAATATCATTGATCCTGAAAAAGTATTGTGCAAATGTCCTATGGATCACCCTCTCCTTCCTTATAAAATATGGGCACATACATATATTTCATAACTATAGCTACATCTATATTTATCTGTAGTTTATTCCTTTTAGAATACAAGATCTTTGAGGTCCAAGATTTGTGTGTGTGTATGTGTGTGTGTGTGTGTGTGTGTGTGTGTGTGTGTGTGTGTATCCCTTGTAATTACCACATTTGAAAAATAGTGAGCTATATATACTAAATATTTTCTTTCCTGCATTCAAAGGATCCTAGGTTTTAAATAGAAGGAATGCCAAAGTTCATTTAATTCAATTATTTACATTTTACCTGAGAAAACTGAGTAGCAAAGAAGTTTAGTAACTTTCTTCAGTTCACACAGATAACTGGATGATTAGAATTCAATATCTTCTGACCCCTAATTCAGCTTCTATATCCTTTCAGAGCCCTCCAAGAAACCCTTTAATTCTATGAGTTGAAGAACTACTACAGATCTGCATTGTTAGATGTCATTTTCTTAATCATCATCTTTTATAGTGTTGATATGAGGAGGAAATAGTTCTTTTTTTTTTTATTTTCAAAATATTTGAATAGTTTTCAAAATCACAAAATTACAAAACCTTGTGTACCAAAATTTTCGTTTTCTCCCTCCATCCCACCCCCTTCCTTACATGGCAAGTAATCCAATATATGTTAAACATGTGCAATTCTTCTATACATATTTCTATAATTATCTTGGTGCATAAGAAAAATCAGATCCAAAAGGGAAAAAAAAAAGAAAGAAAAAAAAGCAACTAAACAAAAAAAGTGAAAATGCTATATAGTGATCCACACTCAGTCCCCACAGTACTCATTCTGAGTACAGATGGCTCTCTTCATCATTAGACCATTGGAACTCTCCTGAATCACCTCACTGCTGAAAAGAGCCATGTCCATCAGAATTGATCATGGTATAGTCTTATTGCTGCTATATACAATGATCTCCTGGTTCTGCTCAATTCCCTTAGCATCAGTTCATGTAAATCTCTCCAGGCCTTTCTGAAATTATCCTGCTGATCATTTCTTACAGAACAATAATATTCCATAACATTCACATATCATGACTTGTTCAACCATTCTCCAACTAATGAACATCCACTCAGTTTCCAGTACCTTGCTGTTACCAAAAAGATTGCCACAAACATTTTGCACATGTGAGTCTATTTACCTTTTTTATAATCTCTTTGGAATACAGGCCTAGTAAAGCCTGCTAGATCAAAGGGAGAGGAAGCATTTCTAACCCTCTATTTTCTCAATTATTTCATTTGGAGCTCTTACAGTTTTCATACACCTTACTTCTGGCCTTTTCTTGGAATGCTATCTCTAAGTCATTCTCTGAAATGCATTTTTCTCACTACAATCTCAAAATCAAGTGATCTTCTACATGATATATCCCTACCTCCTTATTTCATATATTATGAAAGTGAGGTCCATACAGAGTGACTAACTTGAAAAAGTTTGTCAAATAATTGCAAAACTAGAGTAGTACAATCCAAGGACTTCCAATCCAGTCACCGTCTACCATGCCACATTGGTCTTTTCCATTTACTTTTTTCACAATATCACTCCTATAAAGTTATTGGTAACTGTAGTATATACATTTCTTTCTTATTCTGCCTATTATCTCTGTATCTCTGTTCTGTTCCATTTCTTTCTCTATGACCAAATATTTCAGTGTCATTCTCAGTAATTCTTTGGAATCTCCTTTTTAGTATTCTATAATAGAATAATTATTCTATAATAGTTATAATTCTACAACAACTATTATAAATGTGTAATAGTAGTATTCTATAAATAGAATTCTATACTTCTATTTAGTATATCTATAATATAGGATATACCTACCAAGGTATTTCCACTACAAATTCCTTTGTGGTCATGGGTTCTCTTTTTATTTCTCTTTAATCAATTCTCTTTCATGTCCTAAGGTTAAACTAAATAACCTTCTCCCATTTTTAGGCACATAATTTCCTGCTTTCCCATCATTCAGTGATAATATATTATTTTACCAAAATGTAGTTATTTAATGTGGTTTTTTCCTGAATTCTGTTTATCTAATTTTCAAGACTTAATTTAATTTTTACCTTTCCTTTTCCCCTTATATTACAGAAAAAAAGTGGCTTTTCTTAATAACCCATGTTCTGTGCCTTTGATTCTTTCCCTTACTATCTCCTGTGAGACTTTCCTCCAGTAATCATTCCTTCTCTCATGAATCTTCAACTTCTCATTCTCAGTGGGTTCCATCTCAGGGACAATAATTAAATACTGGACTTGAAATTAGGAAAGTGAGAGTTCCATGAGCCAATAACAGCCTTTTTGTATTCAAGTTTACTTATCTACAAAATACTATAGCAAAACTTTAATTATTTCCTTATTTCAGTGACCTTGACAGTTTCACTGCTATGATATTTCTTCCATCTTTTTCATTCTCAAGATCATTTCTCCATTTAAAGCCCTCATCAGGTCCGGTGTGATAGCTATTTAAATAAATATCACAAATATAACATTTAATTTGTGCCACACACTGTGCTTTCCAAATAGTATAATTTTATCTTCATAAGAACTCTTTAAAGTAGATGCTTTCATTATATTCATTTTATAATTGAAGAAACTAAGTCAAACAAGTTAAGTGACTTGTCCAAGGTTGCACAGATATTAAGTGTCTGAAGCTGCATTTGAACTTATATTTTCCTGATTCCAGGTCCAGTGCTATGGCTATTATATTACTTGGGTGCTTCATTTATCTGCTCTGCAATGGCTTCCTAACTATCTGTGTAACTCCAATCCTTCCTAAATATCCCAGCCAGAGTAATTTAATAGATTTATTCTATTCACAAATTTATTTTTTTTTATCATTGTCTGGCTCCAAAACCTTTTGTTACTTTTCATTGTCTGACTAAACATGTCCTAAATTCTAAGCCTTTCTTGTATTCAAGATCTTTCATAACCTGGTTCTATCCCATTTTTACTTTCTATTTCTCTCCAAATTGATCTATTCTGTGTCCCCTGAGTTTATCTTTTCCTTTCCAAATTCTTGATATTTTGACATGTTTTATTTTACCTGAAATGTAATGATAATTGAAATTATTTATGTATTGCTTTTTTAATGAAGCATTGTATGATTCTTGCAGAGTTTCTACAAAAAGAAGCAAAATTTCCTTCTTTAAAGTTGGCATGATTCATTGCTTGTATTATAATCTTTCATGAACATAATTTGTTTCTTTGCCCTAAATCAGCTAATAGTCTGTAAACCCTCATGCACAAGGCCTTTTCTGCAATGCATAACACTTTGTACATGGTAGGTATTGAATAAATGTTTATCAGATAGATTTGTAGACATGCCTAGACCCTCAAGGAGACTACACTCTTGTTAGAGTGCCTGCACACAAGGAAGAGGAAAGTTAAATATCACAAGAGATAAAATAGAATAAATAGAGCAGATGTTACAAGGCAGTTTCCGATTAATGACCAAATGAGTAGTATAGACAGCCAATGGTATGAGGACAGAGCTCCTGTGATCACCCTTGACGAGAAAAAATCACAGTTGTCTGCTTAGGCAACTGGATCTGAAAATTACCTCTGGGACCTTGATGTAGACTTGTTTTATTACAATAGGAATATAAGTGGTTTGGCACACTTTTGAAAGGACTGTAAGTGGCTCCCTACAGTGATTTAAGTTCAATTAAACTGGATATTGACAATCTGTATGCTTCCCTTCCATTTCAGCATTGTGATAAAAAAATTGCCGTTCAGATCAAGCAAAGAGACAGATATGTGCATAGAGTGGAAGTCTTATTCATCAAGCCTTCTTACTTATTTTCCCCTCTCCTTTTTTTACTTTCTTCTAGTCTTTCTCCCAATTACCTATCCCCATGGAAACAAATGAAATAGCTTACAACAGTTGTAATTACTATTATTAATAATAATAATCACCATAGTAATAATACCAATCAGAGATAATGATGGGAAAAAAAAGCAGGAGGGAAAATTAAATCAGAACTCTTTATATATAAACAATTAGGCAGTTAGTGCAATTGCAGAGAGAAAAACTAGGGAACTCATCCAGACACTTCAGGCAGCTGTTCCTTTAAAAAATGTATTTCAAATTATGTATAGAATGGATTTTGATCACATAATCCACTTGAAAGGATGCTCTCCTATTAAAAGGTGTTTCTGACTTTTAGCTTTCACTCTTCATTTTGTCATTTGAATCCAAGGCTATTAAATCTGTGTAGTTTGATAATGTGGATATAGATCAATGGCTTTGAAAGTGTTGGCACAGAATCTGATAGGACTCAAGTATTCAGAGTTTATTGACCTGTCTTTAAAAAAAGTGTCCTTGAGATCCAAGGTCTGGGAATACCTTACAAGCTAGTACCATGCAAATTTGTTTTGAGAATCAAATGAGATATTTGTAAAGAGTTTAGCTAAGGATTGAAGATGGCGGAGAAGAAACACACGTCTCTGTGAACGTCCTCACTCCCTCACAACCAATTAGATAAATTAAGTCTCAGAATTAGCTCAGGACTGATAGATACCATAAGGACTGGAAGCACGACTTACCAGCTGAAAAGAATCTGGAGTTTCAACAGGAAAGGTCAGTTCTCAGGGGAGGAATAAGAGAGACCAGCACAGACGGTGGGGTAGGGGCACACTGCGCCCATTGCACTGTGAAGGGCTCTGGGATCAGAGAAGCCACTGAGGTAAAGAAATCTGGCAC
Organism: Sminthopsis crassicaudata; assembly: GCF_048593235.1. Lineage (NCBI taxonomy): Eukaryota > Metazoa > Chordata > Mammalia > Dasyuromorphia > Dasyuridae > Sminthopsis > Sminthopsis crassicaudata. The sequence goes on along the minus strand of NC_133619.1, from coordinate 357,437,158 downwards.
AGGCTGTTAGCTCTTCTCTGCTAATTATTTAGCAGTTCAGAAGAGAAAGCCAAAATATTTTAAAACTCAGATTAAATTTTCCCCGGATGTTGGGAGTGACTCAACAGATCTGGGCACCAGGGGGTGTGGCCTCAGCTACCTCCTGAGAATAGTTAAGAGATTGACAAGTGGGTGGATACGGCCCAAGGCAACACACACTGCCTAGCTTAGCTGGAGGGAGTGGAACTCAGCTCCAGGAAGTCCCAGAGAAGCGGAACCTTTGAACTAGGGACCTTGGTTTCTGGCAGACACTTCCAGTTTGAGCACAGGGGCTTCTCACGTCACCTGCTGCAGACATCCACTTCCCACCCGGACACATAGGCTGGGCTTCTTGCTGTCTTTACTATTCTACGCCCTCGAAGCACAGTAGTGCTAATCACCTCTAAGGCACTTCCAGGGAGGGGGTGGGGAACTCTCTCCCAGAGCTCTATCTTAGCTCAGGTGCGGGGCCACTGCATCCATCCGGCCTGGGAGGAAGCTGGTAAAGAAGTAAATAATTTCCTACCCCAGGGACAGACCCCAAAAGATTTTTTTAAATATGAGCAAAAAAGCTAGAAAAACCATAGATTCCTTCTATACAGAGAAAGAGCAGGTATCCAACGCCGAGGAAGTTAACAGCAGAGAGTCAGCAGATAACAACCTAAAGGGGAACGATTCCTGCCCCCCAACACATAACTCTCTCCTAGAAGAAGCTCTTAAAAAATTAAGGGAGTTTGAAGAAAAATGGGGAAAGGAAAGGGAAGCTATGATAGAGAATAACAACGTCCTGAAATTGGAGTTGGAAAAAATAAAGAATTCACAGGAGATGCAGGGAAACAAAATTTATGAATTAGAAAAGGTTAAAAAAACACAGGAAAGTAGGATTTCTGAATTGGAAAAGATAAAAAAGTCTCAAGAAAATAGAATTTCTGAATTGGAAAAAGAAAATAATTCTCAAAAAAAAAAATTAGGGAAATGGAAAAAAATTCAATAGAGCAAAATAATTCATTTAAAAACGAAATTGGGCATTTACAAAAAGAACTAAAAACTGTGAAAGAAGAAAATAACTCCTTAAAAGTCAGGATGGAACAAATAGAAATGAATGATTCACAGAGAACCCAAGAATCAGTCAAACAAAACAAAAAAAATGAGAAGCTGGAGAACAACGTCAAATACTTACTGGGAAAATCTATAGACCTGGAAAATAGATCTAGGAGAGATAATCTGCAGATTATTGGACTTCCAGAAAACTATGACCAAAAAAAGAGCCTAGATTCTATTTTACAGGAAATTATCAAAGAGAACTGTCCAGAGATAATAGAAACAGAAGGGAAAGTAGATGTGGAAAGAATTCATCAAACTCCTTCTGAAATAGACCCTAAAAAAAGAACACCACGGAATATTGTGGCTAAGCTGCAGAATTACCACACAAAGGAGAAAATCCTGCAAGCAGCTAGAAAAAAACATTTTAAATACCAGGGTGCCACAATAAGGGTCACCCAAGATCTGGCTGCCTCCACATTAAAAGATAGAAGGGCCTGGAACCTGATATTCCGTAAGGCAAAAGATCAAGGACTGCAACCAAGAATGAACTACCCAGCTAAGTTTAGCATCTTTTTCCATGGAAGAAGATGGTCATTCAATGAAACAGAGGAATTCTATATGTTTCTAAGAAAAAAACCAGACTTAAACAAAAAATTTGATCTACATCCACAAGACTGAAGAGAAACAGAAAAAGGTACACAGAACCCTTGAGAACTGTAACTCTGTTGTGGGTATATAAAAAATACTCAAGGATAATTTGATTTTACTGATATAAAAGAAAAAAAGGGGGGTGTGGTAAAGGGAAGGAGGTCGGTTCAGAAAAAGGGGAAGGAGTGATAAAAAGAGGGAAACTACATCCCAGGAAGAGACATAGAAAATACACCATATCTGAGGGAACTTAGTGAGGGGGAGAATCATTGTGTGAATCTTACTCTCATCAGGAGAGGCTCAAAGAGTAAATAATTAACATATTTGTTTTTCAGAGAATTTTCTCTCACCTCATTAAAAGGGGGAAAAGGAAAAGGGAAAAGGAAAAGGAGAATAAGTGAAGGGACTTGGAGGGAGGGGGGAGGGATCCTAAAAAAAAAAAAAAAAAAAAAAAAAGAGGGAGGGTTGCACGTCACAAGGGGGGTCTGTAAATTAAATATCGGGGAGGGGGATCAGGGGGGTCAAGGGAAAAAGTATAATCTGGGGATAATACGATGGCAGGAAATACAGAATTAGTAATTTTAACTGTAAATGTAAATGGGATGAACGATCCCATCAAACGGAGACGGATAGCAGATTGGATCAAAAAGCAGAACCCTACAATATGTTGCCTACAGGAAACACACTTAAAGCAGGGAGATATATACAGAGTAAAGGTAAAAAGTTGGAACAGAGCCTATTATGCTTCAGGTAAAGCCAAAAAAGCAGGGGTAGCTATCCTTATCTCAGATCAAGCAAAAGCAGAAGTAGATCTCGTTAAAAAAGATAAGGAAGGAAACTATATCCTGCTGAAAGGTAGCATAAATAATGAAGCCATATCAATACTAAACATATATGCACCAAGTGGTATAGCATCTAACTTTCTAAAGGAAAAGTTAAGAGAACTGCAAGAAGAAATAGACAGTAAAACTATAATAGTGGGAGATCTCAACCTTGCACTCTCAGATTTAGACAAATCAAACCACAAAACAAACAAGAAAGAAATTAAAAAAGTAAATAGAACATTAGAAAAACTAGGTATGATAGACCTTTGGAGAAAACTGAATGGCAATAGGAAGGAATATACTTTCTTCTCAGCAGTTCATGGATCCTATACAAAAATTGACCATATATTAGGACATAAAGATCTCAAAATTAAATGTAGGAAGGCAGAAATAATAAATGCCTTCTTCTCAGATCACAATGCAATAAAAGCTACATTCAGTAAAAAGTTAGGGGTAAATAGACCAAAAAGTAATTGGAAACTGAATAATCTCATCTTAAAGAATGACTGGGTGAAAGAGCAAATTATAGAAACAATTAACAATTTCACCCAAGATAATGATAATGATGAGACATCATATCAAAATCTTTGGGATGCAGCTAAAGCAGTAATAAGGGGAAATTTTATATCCTTAGAGGCTTATTTGAAGAAAATTGAGAAAGAGAAGATTAACGAATTGGGCTTACAACTTAAAAGGCTAGAAAAAGACCAAATTATAAACCCCCAACCAAAAATTAAACTCGAAATACAAAAATTAAAAGGAGAAATCAATAAAATTGAAAGTAAAAAAACTATTGAATTAATAAATAAAACCAAGAGTTGGTTTTATGAAAAAGCCAATAAAATAGATAAACCTTTGGTAAATTTGATCAAAAAAAAGAAAGAGGAAAATCAAATTGATAGTCTTACAAATGAAAAGGGGGATCTTTCCACCAATGAAGAGGAAATTAGAGAAATAATAAGGAGTTACTTTGCCCAACTTTATGCCGATAAATTTGATAACTTAAGTGAAATGGATGACTTCCTCCAAAAATATAAGCTCCCTAGATTAATAGAGGAGGAGATAAATTGCTTAAATAGTCCCATTTCAGAAAAAGAAATAGAACAAGCTATTAATCAACTCCCCAGGAAAAAATCCCCAGGGCCAGATGGATTCACATGTGAATTCTACCAAACATTTAAAGAACAATTAGCCCCAATGTTATATAAATTATTTGAAAAAATAGGGGATGAAGGAGTCCTACCAAACTCCTTTTATGACACAGACATGGTACTGATACCTAAACCTGGTAGATCGAAAACTGAGAAAGAAAATTATAGACCAATCTCCTTAATGAATATTGATGCTAAAATCTTAAATAAGATATTAGCAAAAAGACTTCAGAAAATCATCTCCAAGATAATACACTATGATCAAGTAGGATTTATTCCAGGAATGCAGGGCTGGTTTAATATTAGGAAAACTATTAATATAATTGACCATATTAATAATCAAATTAACAAGAACCATATGATCATCTCAATAGATGCAGAAAAAGCATTTGACAAAATCCAACATCCATTCCTACTAAAAACTCTTGAGAGTATAGGAATAAATGGACTATTCCTCAGAATAATCAGGAGCATATATTTAAGACCTTCAGTAAGCATAATATGAAATAGAAATAAACTGCAACCTTTCCCAGTAAGATCAGGAGTGAAACAAGGTTGCCCACTATCACCATTACTATTCAATATAGTACTACAAACGCTAGCCTCGGCAATAAGAGCCGAGAAAGAGATTCAAGGAATTAGAGTAGGAAATGAGGAAATTAAACTATCACTTTTTGCAGATGACATGATGGTATACTTAGAGAACCCCAAAGACTCTGCTAAAAAGCTACTAGAAATAATTCAAAATTTCAGCAAAGTGGCAGGATACAAAATAAATCCACATAAATCCTCAGCATTTTTATATATCACTAACAAAATGCAACAGCAAGAGATACAAAGAGAAATTCCATTCCAAACAAATGTTGAGAGTATAAAATATTTGGGAATCCATCTACCAAAGAAAAGTCAGGAATTATATGAGAAAAATTACAAAACACTTGCCACAAAAATAAAATCAGATTTAAATAATTGGAAAGACATTCAGTGCTCTTGGATAGGCCGAGCGAATATAATAAAGATGACAATACTCCCCAAACTAATCTATTTATTTAGTGCTATACCAATCAGACTCCCAAGAAACTATTTCAATGACCTAGAAAAAATAACAACAAAATTCATATGGAAGAATAAAAGTTCGAGAATTGCAAGGGAACTAATGAAAAAAAACTCAGAGGAAGGTGGTCTAAGTGTACCTGATCTAAAGCTATATTATATAGCAGCAGTCACCAAAACCATTTGGTATTGGCTAAGAAATAGACCGGTAGATCAGTGGAACAGATTAGATACAAAGGACAAAAAAGGGTACATCTATAGCAATCTAATCTTTGACAAACCCAAAGATTCCAACATTAGGGATAAAAATTCATTATTCGGAAAAAACTGTTGGGAAAACTGGAAATTAGTATGGCAGAAATTAGATATGGATCCACACTTAACACCATATACCAAGATAAGATCAAAATGGGTCCATGATTTAGGCATAAAGAGGGAGATAATAAATAGATTAGAGGAACAGAGGATAATCTACCTCTCAGACTTGTGGAGGAGGAAGGAATTTATGACCAGAGGAGAACTAGAGATCATTATTGATCACAAAATAGAAGATTTTGATTATATCAAACTGAAAAGTTTCTGTACAAATAATACTAATGCAAACAAGATTAGAAGGGAAGTAACAAATTGGGAAAATATTTTTAAAAACAAAGGTTCTGACAAAGGTCTCATTTCCAAAATATATAGAGAACTGACCCTAATTTATAAGAAACCGAACCATTCTCCAATTGATAAATGGTCAAAGGATATGAACAGACAATTCTCAGAGGAAGAAATTGAAACTATATCCACTCACATGAAAGAGTGTTCCAAATCACTACTGATCAGAGAAATGCAAATTAAGACCACTCTGAGATACCACTATACACCTGTCAGATTGGCTAAGATGACAGGAACAAATATTGACAAATGTTGGAGGGGATGTGGGGAAATTGGGACACTAATACATTGCTGGTGGAGTTGCGAAAGAATCCAGCCATTCTGGAGAGCAATCTGGCATTATGCCCAAAAAGTTATCAAACTGTACATACCCTTTGACCCAGCAGCGCTACTACTGGGATTATATCCCAAAGAAATACTAAAAGCAGAAAGAAACATATATGTGCCAAAATGTTTGTGGCAGCTCTTTTTGTCGTAGCTAGAAACTGGAAGATGAATGGATGTCCATCAGTTGGAGAATGGTTGGGTAAATTGTGGTATATGAAGGTTATGGAATATTATTGCTCGGTAAGAAATGACCAGCAGGAGGAATATAGAGAGGCCTGGAGAGACTTAAATCAACTGGTGCTGAGTGAAATGAGCAGAACCAGAAGATCACTGTACACTTCAACAACAATACTGTATGAGGATGTATTCTGATGGAAGTGGAAATCTTCAACATAAAGAAGATCCAACTCACTTCCAGTTGATCAATGATGGACAGAGGTAGCTACACCCAGAGAAGAAACACTGGGAGGGGAATGTAAATTGTTAGCACTAATATCTGTCTGCCCAGGTTGCATGTACCTTCGGATTCTAATGTTTATTGTGCAACAAGAAAATGATATTCACCCACATGTATTGTACCTAGACTATATTGTAACACATGTAAAATGTATGGGATTGCCTGTCGTCGGGGGGAGGGAATAGAGGGAGGGGGGGTAATTTGGAAAAATGAATACAAGGGATAATATTATAAAAAAATATATATATATATATAATAAAAAAAAAAAAAAAAGAGTTTAGCTAAGGATCTAGAATACAATAGTCACCATTTAATTGATGATTCCCTTCCCTGATCTCCTTCCTTATAATTATTATTTTAATGTAATTATTCTTTTTTTCTTACAATTACAGTAATTAAACCCAGTGTTATTTTTGGTGATTTTTTTTCTTTATTTTCTAAAAGGACAAAAGTCCTTTCAATTGTATTTATAGGAAAACTGAGGACCAGGGAAGTAAAATTAATAGCTGAATGTCATAAAAGAAATTGATGACAGGAGAGAGTTGAAATTTCAAAAGATCTCCTGAATCCCAGACTAGACCTCCTTCTGCCATATGATTTAATTCATTTGAATAAATAATTTATTCATTTATTTATTTATTTATTTATTTATTTATTTTTTATTTTTTTTATTCATTTTTCCAAATTATCCCCTCCCTCCCTCCACTCCCTTCCCCGGATGACAGGTAATCCCATACATTTTACATGTGTTACAATATAACCTAGATACAATATATGTGTGTAAATACCTTTTTCTTGTTGCACATTAATTATTAGCTTCCAAAGGTATAAGTAACCTGGGTAGATAGACAGTAGTGCTAACAATTTACATTCACTTCCCAGTGTTCCTTCTCTGGGTGTAGTTATTTCTGTCCATCATTGATCAACTAGAAGTGAGTTGGATCTTCTTTATGTTGAAGATTTCCACTTCCATCAGAATACATCCTCATACAGTATTGTTGTTGAAGTGTATAGTGATCTTCTGGTTCTGCTCATTTCACTCAGCAACAGTTGATTTAAGTCTCTCTAAGCCTCTCTGTATTCTTCCTGCTGGTCATTTCTTACAGAGCAATAATATTCCATAACCTTCATATACCACAATTTATCCAATCATTCCCAATTGATGGACATCCATTCAACTTCCAGTTTCTAGCTACAACAAAAAGAGCTGCCAGAAACATTTTGGCACATACAGGTCCCTTTCCACTCTTTAGTATTTCTTTGGGATATAATCCCAATAACAGCAATGCTGGGTCAAAGGGTATGTACAGTTTGACAACTTTTCGGGCATAGTTCCAAATTGCTCTCCAGAATGGCTGGATTCTTTCACAACTCCACCAACAATGTATCAGTGTCCCAGCTTTCCCACATCCCCTCCAACATTCATCATTATTTGTTCCTGTAATCTTAGCCAATCTGACAGGTGTGTAGTGGTATCTCAGAGTTGTCTTAATTTGCATTTCTCTGATCAGTAGTGATTTGGAACACTCTTTCATATGAGTGGAAATAGTTTCAATTTCATCATCTGAGAATTGTCTGTTCATATCCCTTGACCATTTATCAATTGGAGAATGGTTTGGTTTCCTATAAATCAGGGTGAGTTCTCTATATATTTTGGAAATGAGAACTTTGTCAGAACCTTTACTTTTAAATATATTTTCCCAATTTGTTACTTCCCTTCTAATCTTGTTTGCATTAGTATTGTTTGTACAGAAACTTTTTAGTTTGATGTAATCAAAATCTTCTATTTTGTGATCGATAATGATCTCTAGTTCTCCTCTGGTCATAAATTCCTTCCTCCTCCACAGGTCTGAGAGGTAGACTATTCTCTGTTCCTCTAATCTATTTATGATCTCATTCTTTATGCCTAAATCATGGACCAATTTTGATCTTATCTTGGTATATTGTGTTAAGTGTGGGTCCATATCTAATTTCTGCCATACTAATTTCCAGTTTTCCCAACAGTTTCTTCCAAATAATGAATTTTTGTCCCTAATGTTGGTATCTTTGGGTTTGTCAAAGATTAGATTGCTATAGATGTACCCTTTTTTGTCCTTTGTATCTAATCTGTTCCACTGATCTACCGTTCTATTTCTTAGCCAGTACCAAATGGTTTTGGTGACTGCTGCTATATAATATAGCTTTAGTTCAGGTACACTTAGACCACCTTCCTCTGACTTTTTTTTCATTAGTTCCCTTGCAATTCTCAACCTTTTATTCTTCCATATGAATTTTGTTGTTATTTTTTCTAGGTCATTAAAATAGTTTCTTGGGAGTCTGATTGGTATAGCACTAAATAAATAGATTAGTTTGGGGAGTATTGTCATCTTTATGATATTCACTCGGCCTATCCAAGAGCACTGAATGTCTTTCCAATTATTTAAATCTGACTTTATTTTTGTGGCAAGTGTTTTGTAATTTTTCTCATATAATTCCTGACTATTCTTTGGTAGATGGATTCCCAAATACTTTATACTCTCAACATTTGTTTGGAATGGAATTTCTCTTTGTATCTCTTGCTGTTGCTTTTTGTTGGTGATATATAAGAATGTTGTGGATTTATGTGGATTTATTTTGTATCCTGCCACTTTGCTAAAATTCTGAATGATTTCTAATAGCTTTTTAGCAGAATCTTTGGGGTTCTCCAAGTATACCATCATGTCATCTGCAAAGAGTGATAGTTTGATTTCCTCATTTCCTACTCTAATTCCTTGAATCTCTTTCTCGGCTCTTATTGCCGAGGCTAGCGTTTCTAGTACTATATTGAATAGTAATGGTGATAGTTTTCCTAATATTAAACCAGCCCTGCATTCCTGGAATAAATCCTACTTGATCATAGTTTATTATCCTGGGGATGATTTTCTGAAGTCTTTTTGTTAATATCTTATTTAAGATTTTAGCATCAATATTCATTAAGGAAATTGGTCTATAATTTTCTTTCTCAGTTTTCAATCGACCTGGTTTAGGTATCAGTACCATGTCTGTGTCATAAGAGGAGTTTGGTAGGACTCCTTCATTCCCTATTTTTTCAAATAGTTTATATAGCATTGAGGCTAATTGTTCTTTAAATGTTTGGTAGAATTCACATGTAAATCCATCTGGTCCAGGGCATTTTTTCCTGGGGAGTTGATTAATAGCTTGTTCTATTTCTTTTTTCTGAAATGGGACAATTTAAGCAATTTATTTCCTCCTCTGTTAATCTAGGAAGCCTATATTTTTGGAGGAAGTCATCCATTTCACTTAAGTTATCAAATTTATTGGCATAAAGTTGGGCAAAGTACCTCCTTATTATTTCTCTAATTTCCTCTTCATTGGGGGAAAGATCCCCCTTTTCATTTGTAAGACTAACAATTTGATTTTCCTCTTTCTTTTTTCTGATCAGATTTACCAAAGGTTTATCTATTTTATTGGTTTTTTCATAAAACCAACTCTTGGTTTTATTTATTAATTCAATAGTTTTTTTTTTACTTTCAATATTATTGATTTCCCTTTTAATTTTTGTATTTCAAGTTAAATTTTTGGTTGGGGGTTTTTAATTTGGTCTTTTTCTAGCCTTTTAAGTTGCAAGCCCAGTTCGTTAATCTTCTCTTTCTCTATTTTCTTCAAATAAGCCTTTAAAGATATAAAATTTCCCCTTATTACTGATTTAGATGCATCCCACAGATTTTGGTATGATGTCTCATCATTGTTATTATCTTGGGTGAAATTATTAATGGTTTCTATAACTTGCTCTTTCACCCAGTCATTCTTTAAGATGAGATTATTCAGTTTCCAATTACTTTTTGGTCTATTTATCCCTAACTTTTTACTGAATGTAGCTTTTATTGCATTGTTGTCTGAGAAGAAGGCATTTATTATTTCTGCCTTCCTACATTTAATTTTGAGATCTTTATGTCCTAATATATGGTCAATTTTTGTATAGGATCTATGAACTGCTGAGAAGAAAGTATATTCCTTTCTATTGCCCTTCAGTTTTCTCCAAAGGTCTATCATACCTAGTTTTTCTAATGTTCTATTTACTTTTTTAATTTCTTTCTTGTTTGTTTTGTGGTTTGATTTGTCTAAATCTGAAAGTGCAAGGTTGAGATCTCCCACTATTATAGTTTTACTGTCTATTTCTTCTTGCATCTCTCTTAACTTTTCCTTTAGAAAGTTAGATGCTATACCACTTGGTGCATATATGTTTAGTATCGATATGGCTTCATTATTTATGCTACCTTTCAGCAGGATATAGTTTCCTTCCTTATCTCTTTTAATTAGATCAACTTCTGCTTTTGCTTGATCTGAGATAAGGATAGCTACCCCTGCTTTTTTGGCTTTACTTGAAGCATAATAGATTCTGCTCCAACCTTTTACCTTTACTCTATATGTATCTCCCTGCTTTAAGTGAGTTTCCTGTAAACAACATATTGTAGGGTTCTGATTTTTGATCCAGTCTGCTATCCGTCTCCACTTGGTGGGAGCATTCATCCCATTCACATTTACGGTTAAAATTACTAATTCTGTATTTCCTGCCATCATATTATCCCCAGATTATGCTTTTTCCCTTGACCCCCCTGAACCCCTTCCCCAATATTTAATTTATAGACCCCCCTTGTGACGCACAGCCCTCCCTTTTTTTTTTAGTATCCCTCCCCCCTCCCTCCATGTCCCTTCCCTTATTCTCCTTTTCCTTTTCCCTTTTCCTCTCCCCCCTTTTAATGAGGTGAGAGAGAATTCTCTGAAAAACAAATATGACTATTATTTACTCTTTGAGCCTCTTCTGATGAGAGTAAGATTTACACAATGATTCTCCCCCTCTCTAAATTCCCTCTGATATGGTGCATTTTCTATGCCTCTTCCTGGGATGTAGTTTCCCTCTTTTTATCACACCCTCCCCTTTTTCTGATACTACCCCCTTCCCTTTACTATACCCCCTCTTTTTTTTTTCCTTTTATATCAGTGAAATCAAATTATCCATGCATACTTTCTATATACCCACAACAGAGTTACAGTTCTCAAGGGTTCTGTGTACATTTTTCTGTTTCTCTTCAGTCTTGTGGATGTAGATCAAATTTTTTGTTTAAGTCTGGTTTTTTTTCTTAGAAACATGTGGAATTCCTCTATTTCATTGAATGATCATCTTCTTCCATGGAAAAAGATGCCAAACTTAGCTGGGTAGTTTATTCTTGGTTACAATCCTTGATCTTTTGCCTTTCAGAATATCAGGTTCCAGGCCCTTCTATCTTTTAATGTGGAGGCAGCCAGATCTTGTGTGACCCTTATTGTGGCACCTTGGTATTTAAATTGTTTTGTTCTAGCTCCTTGCAGGATTTTCTCCTTTGCGTGGTAATTCTGCAGCTTAGCCACAATATTCCGTGGTGTTCTTTTTTTAGGGTCTATTTCAGAAGGAGTTCAATGAATTCTTTCAACATCTACTTTCTGCTCTGTTTCTATTATCTCTGTACAGTTCTCTTTGATAATTTCCTGTAAAATAGAATCTAGGCTCTTTTTTTGGTCATAGTTTTCGGGAAGTCCAATGATCCGCAGATTATCTCTCCTAGATCTATTTTCCAGGTCTATAGATTTTCCCAGTAAGTATTTGACATTGTTCTCCAACTTCTCATTTGTTTTGTTTTGTTTGACTGATTCTTGGGTTCTCTGTGAATCATTCATTTCTATTTATTCCATCCTGACTTTTAAGGAGTTATTTTCTTCTTTCACAGTTTTTAGTTCTTTTTGTAAATGTCCAATTTCGTTTTTAAATGAATTATTTTGCTCTATTGAATTTTTTTCCATTTCCCTAATTTTTTTTTTTTTTTTGAGAATTATTTTCTTTTTCCAATTCAGAAATCTTATTTTCTTGGGACTTTTATCTTCTCCAATTCAGAAATCCTACTTTCCTGTGATTTTTTTTTACCTTTTCTAATTCACTAATTTTGTTTCCCTGCATCTCCTGTGAATTCTTTATTTTTTCCAACTCCAATTTCAGGATGTTGTTATTCCCTATCATAGCTTCCCTTTCCTTTCCCCATTTTTCTTCAAACTCTCTTAACTTTTTAATAGTCTCTTCATGGAGAGAGTTATGTGATGGGGGGCAGGAATCATTCCCCTTTAGGTTGTTATCTGCTGACTCTCTGCTGTTAATTTCCTCGGGGTTGGATACCCGCTCTTTCTCTGTGTAGAAGGAATCTATGTTTTTTTGGGGCTTCTTGCTCATACTTAAAAAATCTTTTGGGGTCTGTCCCTGGGGTAGCAAATTATTTATTTATTTATTTACCAGCTTCCTCCCAGACCGGATGGATGCAGCTGCCCCTGCGCCTGAGCTAAGAGAGAGGTCTGAGACAGAGTTCTCCACCCCCTCCCTGGAAATGCCTCAGAGGTGACCAGCACTGCTGTGCCCTGAGGGCGCTGTGTTTTAGTGGTTTCCCTGAGGTTGAGACTGAACAGCAAAGGAGACTCAAAGCCTAGCCTATGGTTCCTGGTGGGGCGTGTATGTCTGCAGCAGGTGACGTGAAAAGCCCCTGCGCTCAAACTGGGAAGTGTCTGCCAGAAAGCGCGATCCCTAGTTCAAAGGTTCCGCTTCTCTGGGACTTCCGTTCCACAGCCTCCAGCCAGCCGAGCCAGGCACTATGAGTTACCGCCCTGCCCACTCTTCAATCTCTTAACTACCCTGAGGTAAAAGCCTGGATTGCCTATGTCCCGGTGCCGAGATCTGCTGAGTAACCCCTGGGATCCGGGAAGATCCAATCTAGTTTCAAATTTTAAAGTGGCTTAGATTTCTCCTCTGATCTACTGTTTTATAAGCAGAGAAGAGCTAACAACCTGTGCCAGATTCTTTTATGTCAGTGGATTCTCTGATCCCAGAGCCCTCCCCAGCGTGACTGGCACAGTGTTCCACTACCCCACCGTCTGCACTGGCCTCTCTTCTTCCTCCCCTGGGAGCTGACCTTTCCTGCTGAAACTCCAGATCCTCTTCAGCTGCTAAGTCATACTTCCAGTTCTTGTGGATTCTATCAGTCCAACGCTATGTCTGAGGCTGATTAAATCTAGTTGGTTGTGAGGGAAGAAAGGAGCTTACACAGTGGCGTATATCTTCTTCGCCATCTTTGTTCCGCCCCCCTTGAATAAATAATTTATTTTGAACCTACTATATAGTAAGGGCTGTGCTAATATGATTCATACAACAACATAGCCAGGGCTTTTTTTTTCATAAAATTTTACTTTATGTCTGCCTTTTTTTCTTCCTGTTTACATTTTTCCACAGAAACCCACTTGTCTATGCAGAAGACTTCTAATATGTCATTATATTCTTATTTAACAGGAGACATCATTCCATGTTTAGCACTAGCTCTATTAAAAATACGTATCTAGTATATGTCACACTTCCTTTCAGTCTAATGTCCCTTGTGATAAACAGCTGCTTCCTAAAGGGTTGTCAACTTTGAAAGTATATATTTCGCATTATATTAGGATTTTTTTTTTGATTTTTTAATTTTTAAAATTTAAAATTTTTTTTTTATTTTTTTTGGGGGGGTTTCTTACTTTCTCTTTTTTATTTTTTTTATTAATTTTATAATTACAACATTTTTTTTTTGACAGTACATATGCATAGGTAATTTTTTTTTTTTAACAACATTATCCCTTGTACTCCCTTCTGTTCCGAATTTTTCCCCTCCTTCTCTCCACCCCCTCCCCTAGATGGCAGGCATTCCCATACATATTAAATATCTTATAGTATATTCTTGGTACAATATATATGTGCAGAACCAAATTTTTGTTGTTGTTGTTGTTGTTGCAAAGGAAGAATTGTATTCAGAAAGTAAAAATAATCTGGGAAGAAAAACAAAAAACAAAAAACAAAATATGCTCACAGTTTACACTCATTTCCCAGTGTTCCTTTTCTGGGTATAGCTGATTCTGTTCATCATTGATCAATTGGAATTGGATTAGCTCTTCTCTATGTTGAAGATATCCACTTCCATCAGAATACATCCTCATACAGTATCATTGTTGAAGTGTATAATGATCTCCTCGTTCTGCTCATTTCACTCATCATCAGTTGATATAAGTCTCTCCAAACCTCTCTGTATTCCTCCTGTTGGTCATTTCTTACAGAACAATAATATTCCATAACATTCATATACCATAATTTACCCAACCATTCTCCAATTGATGGACATCCATTCATTTTCCAGTTTCTAGCCACTGCAAAAAGGGCTGCCACAAACATTTTGGCACATACAGGTCCCTTTCCCTTCTTTAGTATTTCCTTGGGAAGTAGTAGCACTTCTGGATCAAAGGGTATGCACATTTTGATAACTTTTTGGGCATAATTCCAGATTGCTCTCCAGAATGTTTGGATTCTTTCACAACTCCACCAACAATGCATCAGTGTCCCAGTTTTCCCACATCCCCTCCAACATTCATCATTATTTGATCCTGTCATCTTTGCCAATCTGACAGGTGTCTAGTGGTATCTCAGAGTTGTCTTAATTTGCCTTTCTCTGATCAATAGTGATTTGGAACACTCATATGAGTGGAAATAGTTTTAATTTCATCATCTGAAAAGTGTCTGTTTATATCCTTTGACCATTTATCAATTGGAGAATGGCTTGATTTCTTATAAATTAAAGTCAATTCTCTGTATATTTTGGAGATGAGGCCTTTATCAGAACCTTTAACTGTAAAAATGTTTTCCCAATTTGTTACTTCCCTTCTAATCTTGTTTGCATTAGTTTTGTTTGTGGAAAAACTTTTTAATTTGATGTAATCAAAATTTTCTATTTTGTGATCAATAATGATCTCTAGTTCTCCTTTGGACACAAATTCCTTCCTCTTCCACAAGTCTGAGAGGTAAACTATCCTATGTTCCTCTAATTTATGATTTCATTCTTTATGCCTAAATCTTGGACCCATTTTGATCTTATCTTAGTATGTGGTGTTAAATGTGGGTCCATGCCTACTTTCTGCCATTTTATATTAGGATTTTAAGAAATACTGAGTCTAAACACAAAGTAATGAATCTTGTATCATTCCAAGTAGTTCCTGGCAAGCCAGTAGATAGATATTTCTGTTGGAATTAGGCATATCAACTTGTTAAATGATTCTTAATGCTGGTTATGTTAATTCATGCTTTATTAATACAGTCACTTTGGTTATACAGATTTCCTTAGAAATTTCAAAGAAGGACATATAGCATAATGAAGCATGGGAATACTGAGGGAAAATGGTTGTATGTCAATATATAAAGGAATCCGGATCTCTCCTGAACACCCCAGCAAATCTTTAAATATGCACCAGAAACCAATGGTAAAAATAATATGATATATTAATTAAATAAAAATTATTATATAGCTATTATGTGCCAGACACTGTGCTATATATTAGGGATTTATTAAAAAAAAAAATTAGGAAACCCCTGCCCTCAAGGAACTCACAGCCTGATTGGCTAAACAACATATAAAAAGAAAAATGGAAAAAAAAAAAAAAAAAAAAAAAAGGGTGAGAGATGTTACCCAATGAGGAGCAAAAGGAGAAAGGGTCATAATAAAGTCCTGTAGTCAGGGTGGGAAGTGGTCTGAGGTTTTGAGACTTTTGGGTCAATTTTATTTTTTAGAATGTTGAATTTTTGGAGGAAAGCAGATGGGTAAGAAATGATAAGGAGAATTCCCTGGGTGTTCTCTTTAAATTGTGAAGGATCAGGGAGAAGCTCCCAGACATCCATCCTCATCCAGAGGAAAGAAGACCAAGGTCCTGAAAAAGGAATGAAAATCAGCTGTAAACTTTTTAATCCAGGTTAGAACTAGAAAAAATAGCCTTGTAGAATTCTTGAACAGAGATAAAATCAGAATAAATTGATGATGCAGTGTAAATCAACCATGTCTAGAAGAATACTGACCCAGAGCAATTTCAGGATCTTTTTGACTCCATGATGAAAACAGTAAACAAGAGGAATTAACAGAATCACAAAAAGAGACTATTCTAAGTAGCACCAAACAGAAAACAGTCTAGTGCCCCAGAGATAATAGGAGATAGTGGAGGAACAGCATTTAAGTAATCCTTGCCCTACCCACCATCTAGTAATCCCAGGCCCAGTGCAGCTTCTTGATCACTGGGACTTGAATCACCGAGCACAATACTAGATAATTCTTTCATAAAATTATACCTAGTCCTAATTACTACACTGAGGACCAAGTAAGTCCTGCTCATACTGCCCAGGTATATGGGAATGGAATTTAACCTAAGCATAAGCTACTGATGCAGAAAAAGAAATGAAGATATGAGTAAACAGAACATTATACCAAATACAAAGGAATTGCCCAAGGAGTAAAGTCAGAAGAAGAGAATAATAATATAATAAATCCAAGTAAATCATGTAGAAAAAAGAATGTCTTATCCACAAGAACTACCTAAATCGCTGGAATAAATGAAGCAAAACATATATTACTTAAAAAAATCAGAATGGAACATAGATAAAACAATTTATCAATGAGATAAGAAGAAATATTAAAATTAAATCAAAATGTTGATTCCTGTTTACAGGAAACAATTAAAGAAATTTAATATTTAACAAAAATGGATATAGAAGAGTCCCAGAAGAGATAGCTTAAATATCAATAGACAACCTGAAAGATCAGATAACAGACATTGGTCATTATATTAAAGCTGGACTTTGAAGTAAAAAAAAAAAAAAAAAAAAAAAAAACAAGAAAAGCAAAACTTAGTTTTACATCACATCTCTGATACTTACTAATAATATGATTATGGGTAAGTATCTCTTGTGCAAATTGAGGCTAATCACATCTGTAGAAGTATTCTTTAAAAATTGTTGTAAAGTCTAACTACAACTGGGGCAGATAGCACAGTGGACAGTCACAGTGGACCTAGTGACAAGAAGACCTGAATTAAAATCTGACTTCAGAGATATATTAGTTTTGTGACCCTGGGAAAGTTATCTAACCTATTTTGCCTCAGTTTCTTCATTTATAAAACCATTGGAGAAGAAATGGCCAATCCCTCTAATATCTTTGCCAATAAAACCTCAAATGGAGTCACAAAAAATTGGACATGACCAAAACTACTGAGCAACAACAATAAGAACCTATGGTTTTTAAGACTTCTCAAACTTTAAAATACTATATAGATATCAATTATTATGAAGTTTCATAACCACTTCTTATCAGAGTAGTGGTAATGACTGCTTTCACCCCTTATCCTTTTTAGGTCTTGCCAAGCTGTGGATTGGTCCCAATGTGACTCCATCCTGCACCCAAATTGATAAATAGATTCCACTAGTTGCCTAGAGAATCATACCTGAAGCATTATTCAGACTTTCACAGCTATTATTAGAACTACTGAGGGGATATATAAAAAATTCCCCTTTAGGGAAAGTTACTACTAAAGTAAAATGAGAAAATTGGAAGAGGCAATAAGAATCATTGCTCCAGTGAGAATATTGAGATGGCTAGTGTGTTAACTCACTTAGGTGGTGTCTGAAAAATGGAAGTTATCTCTAAACCAAACATTTTAGTGTTCCCAACATCTCTGCCACTTACTATCTATGCGACCTTGGGGTCTTAACCTTTCTTAATTCAATTTCCTTAGTTTCAAAATGGGAAAGATATTATATTATTGTATTCTTTACCTCAAAGACTTATTATGAGGATAAAATAAACTATTATATTTAAAGTGATCTAGAAATGTAAGATAATCCTATTGGTACAAGGCAAAGCAGCTTGATACAAAACAAAGTTACAATTTTTATGTATCCAGCAAATTTTTTTATCTATCTTAGAAGAATGCTTTCTATTATTTGGAGATAGTACTTTAGCAATGAATTCTCTTCACCTTGTACATTTGTTTTAAGAAATAGACCATTACCATATAACTCCTGGGTATTGTGGGACCTCCCCAACCCATCATGAACTTATAAACAAAACAGATGTTGAAATAGATCATACAATTCATCAGCAGTCTTGATTCAACTTTCCTGAGTCACAGAATTTAACATAAAAGTTACAGTAAGCAAGGTTCTAGAATGCGTATGTAGGACAGGATTAGAACCATCAGGTAATATCAGACAGATTGAGGTCATCAAATTCTGGTTTCTTTGCTTCTGTATTAAGCTTTATCTCTGTACCATGCTGATTGTGACCTAGAAAATGATGATACATCAGAATCTGGTTTTATAAGAGAAGGGACTTGGAGAACAGGAAATCATATCTGATCCAGGGAAATAAATTAAAGGCATCAATATGGGACATAGGAAGTTGGGTTTTGAGACTGAACACTCCATTGATAAAAAGGAATATATTTTTCTAATTACTCTGTCTGTATTGAATCTGACATTTTCCTTTGTAAATGTCACCACAGTTTTCCCTAACTGGACTCTCATGGCCCAAATTGATCCAAAATTTTACAGGTAAGCAAAATCTATAAGGTCAGGATCCAAACAAGAATTTGACAAATTCACCTAACTTATTTGGTTAATAATTGTCTACTCCCCTTCTAAGATTCTAACTAGCTTTGGATCAAATTGATATAGTCCAATTCATAGTTGCTACAAAGATATCTACATATCTTCAGTTTGGAACAAAAAATAGATGAATCCTTTCGGTAACTTAGACCTTGAGATGGTATACTTACTGTATCTTTGATTAAAGATGGCCCTTAATCTACTGGGAAGGGATTCCCAACCTCCCACCAGTACTGCAGTGCTTGCCAGCCCTTCCACCTTTCATTCCAACAAAGATACCCTGTGTCTATTAATAGGTTATTCAATGCTAATCTAAATTTAGCAAGGATCCTTCCATTTGAAATATATGCTCCCATGTAAGTCTGATTCCTCAAAGGTCAAGTTGTTTATTGAAGATTAAGCACTAGGGGATGCCAAATAATGTGCCATTGATTTGGGCTTCATTCACATCCATGGAACACCTTTTTAGACAAGTCATAACTTTCTTATCCTAGAGCCAGCTGGTACTAGATAGAAAAAATGTGAGAGGAAGGAAATACTATCCAATTAACTGTTTATTTTTTCCATCTGCCCTGGAAGTTCCCAGGAGAAAAATAACAGAGAACAAGGGGCAACTTTGAAAGAGAAGTCTGTTAGGAACATTTTGAGATTCAGTCAGGCTTCCCCTCTCCTATCTATTGCCTGCTGTGTTTGTAACGAGGGTTAGTGATGCCTGTTAAGTGAGTTGTAGACACAACTTTAGAACATTTAATTGTTCCTTTATATCTTCTTTATGTTGTATATATCAAAAACTGTCAATATTTGAATTAGGAAAGCTCCTATTTATCCCTGGGGTCTAGAAGGGAGCACTGGCAAACTGTCATTAGCTCTAAAATGAATGATGATTTCTCAGACAAGCTTTCTATCTCTGTCATTCTAGATACTGAATATAATTTTGGCATAATAAACAAAAATATGTTTACATGCGTAGAGGCATTAATTGATGAACAAATGAATCAATTAATGAATACACTCACAACAAAATCTAAAATTTCTAAGAATATATTACAATTCTATCAGTTGAACATGAAGCTAAAAAGTCATCCTTGGCTACTCCTTTCCCTCTGCCTTCATATTTAAGTATTGTCAGTTCTTGTCAAAAATACTTCTAAAGAATCTTTGCGTTCTGTTTCCTTCTCTCCACCCATAAGTCTCCACAGCAAAACAAGGTATCACCACCTCTCTCTTGTAATATTGCAAATTCCATATAAATTTGTTTCCCTACCTTAATTTTTATGCTATCCAATATAGATTCCACACAGCTGCCAAGCTGATAAATGTAAAGAAAAGGTATGGTCATGTCATTTCTTTGTTCCCTCTTACTTTTTAAATAAAATTCAAAAACTTTTGCCATGTAAAACACTTTCCAATTTGTGCCCAGGCTACCTGTCTAGGCATATTGGACATCTCTTTCCTTCATAGTTTGATGCAGTGAAAATAGTAATGATTTTGTTGTTTCAGGACTTGAATTTATATACAATCTCTGATGTATAACCTTGGGTAAAATATCTAGCCTTCTCAGGTTGGAGGTTTCAGGTCTCAGTGTGAAAGAGAAGGTTAGGTCAGAAAATCTCTGCAGTTCTTTCTAGCTCTATATCTGTGATTTCTATTCAATGACATAAAATATTCTAGTTACTTGTCTAATTCCTTGCACAAAAAATATCACCTCTTCCCACTGTGCCTTTTCATAGGCTGACTTCTATTAGTGAAAAACACTCCCAATTGAGTTTCTTAATATTCCTAACTTCCTTCAATTCTCAGTTCAATGTTACTGCTCAGGTGTTTTTGCCCTCCATCTCTTCATTTCCAGCCAAATTACTAGAATTCTGTCTAATTACAGAATTGTCATCTTCTTCAAATGGTATATGACCTCATTGAGGGCGGGTGCTAATGCATTTTTTGCCTTTATATCCTATAATGCATAACACACCATAGATGTTAAAGAAATGCCAGTTGAATGCTCAATTATATGAATATAGGAATGGATCTAATTTTAAGGATATTTATGTTGAAAAACACTTGTCCCCAGTACAATATAAGGCATAATTTAAATTTTGTTTTTTGCAGTCTGACTACACTTACAGTAGTGATTCACACATTTTTGACATTTGGATTTGATTTCGTAATGTATTCTATTTTCTAAACTTCCCACAATTTTTCTAACATATGAAGTAGCTAAAAGGTGGAGGTGGGGGGAGGTAGCCTAGCATTGTAGATAAAGTTTTAGATAGGGTGGAAAGGACCCTCTTCCAAAATTTGTCTCTAATTTCTACCAGCTTTAGGTGAAAAGGAAGTAACAACTACTCTGAGAATGCTTCTTCACTGGCAAAATGGGGATACTAATACCTGTACTACTATCTCACAGGATGAACTATAAGGCTCTAATGAAATGCGAAATGTGAAATTTAAAACCTTATTGAACATGGATCTAAGATCTTACTATGTGTATATATGTGTGTTATTGTTATACTGTTATACTGTGTGTTATACTGTTAAGTGATACAAAGAGAAAAGGCATTAACTTTAGACTCAGAGAACTTCTGTAGGATTCATCTTTCTCATCTGTAAAAAAAAAATGTTTTAGACTAAAGGTTTCTGGAGTCATTTCCAACTTTAACTAAGTTCTATATTTTTCTCCTTTCTCTTTCCTCTCTCCTCCCCAACACAGCAAACAATCTGATATAGTTTATACATGTATAATCATGTTAAACATATTTCCATATTAAGCATGCTGTCAGAGGAGAATCAGAACAAAAGAAAAAAAATAGAAAGAAAAATAAACAGAAATAAAAAAAGGAAAAATAATATGCTTCTATCTGAATTAAGACTCCACAGTTCTTTCTTTGGATGTAGATAGTATTTTCCATTATGCGTCTTTGGAATTATCTTTGATCATTGTATTTCTAAGAAGAGCTAAGTTGACCATAGTTTATTATCACAGGATATGGTTGTTATTGTGTACAATGTTCTTCTGGTTCTATTCATTTCACTAAGCATTGATATATTTAAATCTTTCCAGATTTTTTCTTTAAATCCATCAGCTCATCATTTGTTATAGAATAATAGTATCCAACGGTATTCACATACACAAGTCTTCATCATTCCTCAATTGATGGACATTCCCCAATTTCCAATTCCTTGCCAATGCAAAAAGAGCAGCTATAAATATTTTTGTGCACATCAATCATTTTCTCTTTTTTATAATCTCTTTGGCATACATACCTAGTAATAATGTTGCTGGATTAAAGGAAGTATACAATTTTATAGATTAAATTGGTCTCCAGAATGGTTGGATCAGTTCACAATACCACTAACTACATTAATAGCCATATTTTATGTTTTAATATTTTTTAATATTCTTAATTTTTTTATGTTTTAATATTCTTAATTTTCTTTTTCTATAATGTAAGCCAATCTGACAGGTGTGAGGTGATACCCTAGGATTGTTTTAATTTGCATTATGTAATTAATATTTATTTACAATATTTTATATGACTGAAAATAAGTTTAATTTCCTCATCTGAAAACTGCCTGTTCACATCCTTTAGCCATTAATCAATTGGGGAATGAATTGTGTTCTTACACATTTGACTGAGTTCTCTATATATCTGAGAAATTTTTATCAGAAATATTGTTTGTAAAAACAGGTTGTAAAAAATAGTGGTGATAATGGGCATCCTTATTTTATCCTTGTTCTTACTAGAAAACTTTCTAGCTTATGTTCACTACATATACTGTTTTCTGCTGGTTTTGGAAAGATATAGATTATCATTTTAAGGTTTGAAAGAAAAAAATCAAAATATTTTTAAAAATCAAATGAGAGATTTTGAGAAAAAACAAAAAAAAAATAAGAACAATTCAAGAAAACAAGAAGATTATGGGGGAAAAAATCAACCAACTAGAAAAGGAGATCCAGAATCTTAAAGAAGAAAACAAAAACAAAAACAAAAACAAAAACAAAAACAAAAACAAAAAACTCCAAAACTAGAATTCAGTATTGTGGAATCTATTTGGAAAAATGAGGAAACAAGGAGTCCTACCAGATTCCTTTTATGACACACATATGATGCAGATACCTGAACCAAGTAGAGAAAAAATATATATAGACTAATTGCCCTAATGAATATTGAGGCAAAAATATTAAATAAAAATATTAGTAAAAATATTACAGCAAGTTATCATCAAGATAAATACCATGGTGCCAAGGAAAATTTATACTAGGAATGCAGGGCTGATTCAATATTAGGAAAACTATTAGCATGACTGATTATATTAAAAAACAAACCAATAGAAATCATATAGTCATCTCAATAGATGTAGAAAAAGCATTTGACAAAATACAATACCTATACCTATTAAACAACTTGAGAGTATAGGAATAAATGGAGTTTTCTTTAAAATACTTAAAATAGCATCTATTTAAAACTATCAGCAAATATCATATGTAATGGGGACAAATAGAACCATTCCCAATAAGATCAAGAGTGAAACAAGGTTGCCTACTACCATTGCTAATCAGTATTGTATTAGAAATATTAGTTTTGGCAATAAGAGAAGAAAAAGAGATTAAAGGAATTAGAGTAGGTCATGAGGAAATCAAATTACCACTTTTTGCAGATGATATCCCAATAAGATCAGGAATGAAACAAGGTTGCCCACTATCACTGTTGCTATTCAGTATTATATTAGAAACATTAGCTTTGGCAATAAGAGAAGAAAAGGAGATTAAAGGAATTAGAGTAGGAAATCAAATTACCACTTTTTGCAGATGATATGATGGTATACTTACAGAATTCTAGAGGATCAACTAAAAAAGTACTAGAAACAATTCACAACTTTAGCAAAGTAACAGGATATAAAATAAGTCTAAATAAATCATCAACATTTCTCTATGTTGTTAATAAAGTTCAGCAAGAAGAAAAACAAAGAGAAATTTCATTTAAAATTACTGTAGACAATATAAAATATTTGGCAGTCTATCTGCCAAGACCAAGTCAGGATCTATATGAATACAATTACAAAACAAGTGCTATTGGGTAAGCTAAACTAATATAATGAAAATGACAATTCTACCTAAATCAATCTACTTATGCATTGCCATACCAATCAGATTCCCAAGAAATTATTTTGAAGAGATAGAAAAAAACAAACAATTCTTCATCTGGAATTACAAAAGATCAAGAATTTTAAGGAATTAATGAGAAAAATACAAATTTAGGTGGCCTACCTATGCCAGAGCTAAAACTATGTTATCAAGCATCAGTTATCAAAACCATTTGGTGCTGACTAAGAAATTGAGTAGTTGATTAGTGGAATAGATTAGGTTCACAAGACACAGTATTCAATGACTATAGTAATGTAGTTTTTGATAAACTCAAAGACCTCAGCTTCTGGGGTTAAGAATTCACTATTTAACAAAATATTGCTGGGAAAATTGGAAAAATAGTGTGATAAAAACTAGGCATTAATCAACACTTAATACCCTATACCAAGATAAGGTCAAAATGGGTTCATGATTTAATCATGAAGAGTGACACTATAAGCAAATTAAAAGAGCAAAGAATAGTTTACCTCTCAGATTAGTGGAGAAGGAAGGAATTTGGTCAAAGAAGAACTAGAGCATGTTATAGAACACAAAATGGTTAGTTTTGATCATATCTATATCTATATCTATATCTATATCTATATCTATATCTATATCTATATCTATCTATATATATGTAAAAGTTAAAAAGTTTTTGTACAAACAAAATTGTCATTCAAGATTAGAAGGAAAGCAATAAATTTGGAAAAAAAATACATTCAAGAGTTCAGATAAAGGCCTCATTTCTAAAATATATAGATAATTGACTCAAATTAAAAGAATGCCAGGCATAACTGATAAATAGTTAAAGGGTATGAACAGACAATTTTCAGATGAAGAAATTAAAACCATTTCTAATCATGAAAAAGTGCTTATAATCATTATTGATCTATTGATCACTATTTGATCAGAGAAATGCAACTCTCAGAGAAATGATAACTCTAAGGTACCACTACATGCCTTTTAGATTGGCTAAGATGACAAGAAAAGATAACTATGAATATTGGAGGGAATATGGGAAAACTAGGACACTAATACATTGTTGATGGAATTGTGAACTGATCCAACTATTCTGGAGAGCAATATGGAACTATGGCCAAAAGGCTATAAATCTGTGAATACACTTTGATCTAACAATGTCTCTATTGTAACTGTATCTCAAAGAGATCATAAAAAAGCAAAATGACCTACAAGTGTAAAAATGTTTGTAGCAGACCTTTTTTTGTAGTGACAAAGAACTGGAATCTGAGTGGATGCCCATCTGTTGGAAAGGGGCTGAATACATTATGGTATATGAATGTCATAGAAAAATAAACAGGATGATTACAGAAGAGATTTACCATGAACTGATGCTATGTGAAGTGAGTAGCACCAAAGAACCTTTTACACCGAAATAGCAAGATTATATGATGAACTATTCTGATGGAGGTGGCTCTTTTCAACAATGATATGATTCAGGCTAGTTCCAATGGTCTTTTGACAGAGGGAGATATCTGGACTCAGAAAGAAATTTGTGGGAGCTGAATGCAATCACAGCATAGTGTTTTCACTTTCTTGTTTTAGTGTGCTTGAAGTTTGTTTTGTTTGTCATTTTCCCCCCTTTTGATCTGGTTTTTCTTGTGCAGCATGAAAATAATTGTGGAGATGTATATGGAAATATTGCACATGTTTAACATATATTGGATTATTTGCCATCTAAGAGAGAAGGGGGAGGAAGGAAGGGAGAAAAAAAATTTTGGAACACAAGGTTTTACAAGGATGAATGTTGAAAACTATGCATGTGTTTTGAAAATAAAAAGCTTTAAAAGGGGGGGGGGACTAAAATTGGGCAAAGGGAAGCCATAGAAGTTATGAGACCAGTTAAGTTGGAAGGTTAGCAGAAAATGTCTATGACACCAGAGTGGGAGTCCATTGTGCACTACACCAGATTCCTAGAAGGATCTCTAAAAACAGTTGCACAATAAAACTGAAGTTTAGGACAGTACACTCCCTACTCTGGAAACAAAATTCTACTTTAACAAAGAGTTAAAAGCAGAGTAATAGGCTAGGAAAATGAGCAGAAAACAAAAAAATGTATATTTCTGAACATTGAAAGTTATTATGATGACTCAAAGGAAGCTCAAAACAGTTAGAAGGATGATAACAAAGTCAAAACTCCTACATCCAAAACCTCCAAGAAAAATAAGCATTGGGCTCAGACCACAGAAGAACTCAAAAAGGATTTTGAAAATCAAATAAGAGAGAGAAAGAAAAATTAGGAAAAGTATTGAGAACTGTGCAAAAGGAAATGCAAAAAGCTAATGAGAAGATGAATACCTTAAAAAGCAAAATTAACCAATTGGGAAAGGAGGAACTAAAACTCACCGAGGAAAATGATTCCTTAAAAATTAAAATTGAGTAAGTGGAATCAAATAACTTTATGAGAAATCAAGACACAATAAAGTAAAACCAAAAAAAAAAAAAAAAAAAAGAAAAGAAAAAAAAATTTAAAACTGTGAAATACCTCATTGGAAAAACAACAACTGACCTGGAAAATAAGAGTTGAGATAATTTAAAAATTATTGGTCTACCTAAAAGTCATGATCAAAAAAAGAGTCTGGAAATCATTTTTCAAATAAATTATCAAGGAAAACTGTCTTGATGTTTTAGAACAAGAGAATAAAAATAAAAATTGAAAGAATACACCAAGCATTGCCTGAAAGAGATCCCAAAATGAAAACTCTCAGGAATATTATATCAAATTCTGGAACTCCCAGGTCAGAGAGAAAATAATGCAAGCAGACTGAAAGAAACAATTCAAGTATAGTGAAGCCACAGTCAGGATAACACAAGATTTTTAAGTTTCTACCTTAAAGGATTGGAGATTTTAGAATATGATCTCCTATATTACGAAGAGCAAAGGAACTAGGATTGAAAACCTAGGATGAAAATCAAGAATCACATACCCAACAAAATGGAGCATAATCCTTCAGTGGAAAATGTGGTCATTCCATGAAATAGAGGATTTTCAAGTATTTGTAAAGAAAAGACCAGAGCTAAATGGAAAATTTGATTTTTAAATATGGGACTCTGGAGAAGCATAAGGAGGTAATTAGAAACATGTTATCCTAATGGATTAAATAAGGTTTATCTGTTTATGTTTCTACATGGGAGGGTAATACTTGTACCTCAGAACTTTTTCATTATTATGGCTGTTAGGGGTATAGATAAAGGCCACAGGTGTGAGTTAACTATAAAGGAATAATCTCTCTTTTTTTTTTTTTATGATAAAATTAAGGAGTAAAGGGGAATATACTGAGAGAAAGGAAAAGGAAGAAGTGAAATGGTACAAACTATCTGACATAAAAAAGACACAAGAAAAAAGTTTTATAGTAGGGGGAGAGAGGGAGAGAATGAATCTTATTATCATCAGAATTGGCTCAAAGAAGAAATAACATACATAGTAAGGTATAGAAATTTATCTTACTCTGCAGGAAAATAGGAGGGGAATAGGATGTGAAAAGGGGAGGAAGATGATAAAAGAAAGTGTATATTGAGGGAGGGAGTGTTTAATACCATAATACTTTTGAGGAGGGACAGGGTAAAAGGAGAAAGAATAAATGCGGAGGAAATAGAGTTTGCCATAGTAATTATAAAAAGAATTTCAAAGCAAGTTTCTCTGATAAGGCCTCATTTTCAAACACAGAGAGAATGGAATTAAATTTACAAAAATAAATAAATAAATAAATAACTCATGCCCCAATTGATAAATGATCCAAAGATATGACCTGTGCCTAAAGGGTGATAAATTTGACCTAACAGTACCACTACTTGTCATGAATACCAAAAGGGATTTGGGAAAAAAGAGAAAAATAACATATATATGCAAAAATATTTATAATAGCTCTCTTCTATGGGCAAAAAAAAAAATTGGAAAATGTGGGGATGCCCATCAATTGGGAAATGGCTTGATAAATTGTGGTGTTTGTATATGATCGAATATTATTGTTCTATGGGAAATGATGAGTAGGATGCTCTCAGGAGAAAAAAAAAAAAAACCCTGGAAAGTTCTCCATGAATTCAAGCAAAGTGAAATGTACTGTATGGAAAGTAATAGCAAATGTCATGAAAAGATCAATTGTGAATAATTTATTCTCAGTGATACAATCACCCACAACTACTCTGATGAACTTGTGATGAAAAATTCTATCCACACCCAGAGAAGGAATTGATTATGTCTGAATATAGATTAAAGTATTCCTTAACTTAATATTTCTTGAGAGTTTTTATTTTCATTATGGTGGGAGACCTATGTTTTGTTTTGTTTTTTCCTCCACAACCTGGCTTTTATAGCAATGTTTGGCATAGCTTTACAAGTGGTTTCTAAATTGTGGGTACAGATAAGAGAGAGACTCTAGAATTCAAAAATTTTAAAAACAAACTTAAATAAATTATTTTAATGTAATTGGGGGAAAATATTAAACAAATAAATAAAAGTTAAAAGAAAACTGCAATACCCCAGTATTTTGAACTGGAAAACATGTGAAACAAGCAGATTTTTTTCCATTAAAAATTAAAATATTTTTTTCATAAAAGAGAAGGCATATCTATATTAAGGAATGTAGTAGATAAATGTTTTATAATACCACCTGGTTTCAATAGCATGTGTTTAGAAGAAAAAATCTTATTAGTATTTTATCTTATCTTTTTTTGTAACCTAAGAATACACACCCATATTCCATAGTAGATGTTCCATAAATATGTGTTAAATTGTTAAATATACCTAATCTTGAAGGGAAAATGGAGGCTTCTGTTCCTGATTGTTATAAAATTAATCTTTCTCCCAAACTTCTACATGCCAGAGGGCATGTTAATGAACACTAAATGCAAAGAGCAAACTTAAAAACTCACATCTGCCAATTCAACATATATTTTGACTTTCAGGATAATACTGAATGTGAAGCATGAGGAATTTAGAGGTTGCCATAATCTCTTTAATCTTGTCACAAAATGTCTCACATCTTTTTGTTCACTAATTTCAATTCAGCAATGAGCTAACCAAAATAAGTTATCGTTCCCAGTTCAGTAATATGGGGATTCATTTGCTAATATGCACTAGAAATTTCATTTGTGGAATATTTTGACCAGATTCTTGTAACATGAATTAGCTATAAACATGATGAACTATAAAGTAACACATATTGCTCCCTTATCCTCCTTGGCCTAAGGTAATTTTAAAGAAATTATTTTTAAAATCACTTTTAGAACTTTTTTTTTTTTTTTCCATTGGGGTTTTGCAAAACATGTTTTGAGTGAAGTGGAGTGGGCAGCATAGAAATCACTAGTTTTGAGAAGCTAAAACTTCATGGTACACATATTGGAATTTTAATCATTGTAATCCTCCCAACTTAAAAAAAAATGAATTGCAGTCAGAAATATATTGTTTTATGTGCTATCCATTTTCTGAATTCTGATGGAATGTAATTTCTAACCCAAAATCTTGAACTCATTGCTAAATGCTAAATTGTCTTATTTCCATGTTATGAATAAATGTAGGCAATCTCAGCATACAGTAAGCCTCTGAATGTGTGTGTGGGGGGGACAGTCTGTGTAGAAGGACATGGGAAGTTTTGGGGGACCAAGGGAGACATATTTTCCTCTTTATACATGTCGCACATCTCCTAGCAGAGAGTGGAGGGAGAGTGACAGCAGAGGTAATTCATGAATAAACAGTTATTGAATGAATGATTGATTGTTATTGCTTGGGGCTCTGTGCTGTCTTGCTGCTTTATTTTGTAACATCCCCTTCTGTTGTATTGCATTGAACAGAGGATAAGATCTGGACTGCCGTGCAGCATAACAACACAGAGCTCACTCGAGTGCGAGGGGCACATCCCAAGAGGCCCTATGTCATGTACTTTAACTACAGCAGCAGCATGGAGCAGCTGGAGGCTATGATCAACAGTGCTGAGTATTGTGAGCAGGAGGCCATTTACCATTGCAAGAAATCTCGTCTACTGAACACCCCCAGTAAGTTCTCTGCATCTTAGTTCTTTCTTTTCTTCACTATTGTTGGTTGTCTATTTAGACCTTTCAGGAGCAGGAAGGAGAATTGTTAAATCCAAGAATTATTTTCCTGTGTACCCAAGTCACAGTCCTGATTCTAATATTTACCACCTATGTGATCTTGGTTAAGCCATTTATTGCCTTTGGGTCCTTTTTTCATCTATAAAATGAGGAGATTAGTCTAGAAAACTTTTTAAGTTGTTTCTTTCTCAATGTATCACTTTCTGACTTAGAGCACATCATTTAACAATCCTTTGTGTTCCTCATTTATCACATGGGAATAATTATAAGCATATAATGTCCCTTTTGGCTCTAAATATTCAAAAGTCTTCCTAGATCTTATGTAATAACTTGTATCAAATTGCTTTGAAGTTTGTAAAGGCTTCCGTAAATTCAGGATTATATTATTTCTATGGCTACTACAAATAGGTAACAAGCTTTCACTCAAACCATTTACTGTCTTCCTTTCTGAAGTCAATTTAGGCTTATTTCATCTTTTTTTTTTTTTTTTTTTAATTTAGCAGATTTCAGGAATTAGAAACTGGGATTCACTACCAAAGAATGTATCACATTTACTATATTATAGAAGATACAGTGGAATGCTGACTTCTAATGCTTTGATGTTCCTATTAAAATGATTCTCTCTCTCATTATCCCAACCAAGGAATGCATCATGTTGGTCAAATGAAAATCCAACAGTGAATGTCAGCATTCATCAGTATAATCTATCCAGCCCATAACTCTGTTGCTTCTGGGTATATCAAAAATATTTTAGAGTCCACAATTATCAATCTTACTGTTCATATGTAATGTTAAAGATATTGCTACATGTAGAGCATTCTTGATTTGCCTTCTGGGAGAGACAAAAATGCTTACATGGCATGGTTTCTATCTTTATGGAGTTTATAATGCAAAAAGCAGATATGGCAGAAAGGTAGGTAAATAACTATTATTTCAGTATCTGCAATCCAAGAATAATTCAGAAAAAGTGCCTAAGAGCAATGTTAATGAATGGCTTTTGAGTTCAGAAAAGGAGGACATTTCAGTAACTTTCTAGAATAGATTGTTGAGGCAGGAAAGATTTCTGGAGGAGGTAACCTTTGAGTCAGACTTTAAAGAATAGGTAGGAATTTCATATATACTGATGAGCTATGAAGGGAGAGATAGAAATAGATATCAGTGAGAAAAGTGATAGAGTTGTGAAAATAAAGATGTTGCATGGAGGGCAGTAAACCAGTTTGTTATGATTCTGCATGGAGATAAGCAATGGAACATAAAAGTAGAAATTTTCTTGTGGAGAGGACCTTATTTAAAAGTAAGAAATAAAAGAAACGAATATTAAGTTCTTTTCAAAGATTGGCCACTATGGTAACCACTTTATAAATATCAGTGCAATAGATCCTTACAATAACCCTGAAAAATAGGTACTATTATTATCCCCACTTTACAATTGAGAAAACTGAACAAACAGAAGTTAAATGACTTGTTCAAGGTCACACAGCTAGTAAATATCTGAGGCTGCATTTGTCTAAGATCTTCCTGACCCCAGGTTCAGTGCTCCTTTTAAAGTGCCACTTATCTTCAAGAATCTTAACTTTATCTTGGGAAAAACTAGGAAGCCTTAGTTCTTAGGGCAAAAGGGAAATAGGTTCAGTTGTATGAATAAGAAACATTATGAATCAGAAAGGAAGTTACAACAGCTAGAGGAAAGAAATAGAGAGACTAATTAATATGTCACAAGCATTGATTAGGTGTTTTTTTTGTGCCAGCAATTGCAAAGGACAAAGTGAAGTTATTTCTTGCCCTCTAATAGATTGTATTCCAATGAGAGATAACATGCACACACATAAGCATATTTATAAAAAACAGAAAATGAATATTGAATTTTTTGGGTAAGTAGAGTCATGACCATTGAGGAAGATTAAAAAGATTTAAAAAATTCATATAGAATGTAGTACTTACATGGAAATTTGAAGAAAACCAGCAATTCCAAGAATGGGGCCTAAGCACAAGGGCACAGAGTAGATAGAATGCTGTGTGTACAACAGTAAGGATAGTTTTGCTATATCATAAAATTTAAAGTGGAGGCATTAAGTGTAAGACAGTTGAAAAAGTAGTGAGGGGCCGAGGTGTAAAGAGATTTAAATTTCAAACAGTCAAATTTATATTTGTTTCATAAAGTCACTAGAGTTTCTTGAATAAGGCAGTCCTATAATCAGACCTATTGTAAAGAAAAATCAATTTAGTGGCATGGGTAGAGAATAGATTGAAGTGGAGAAAAACTTAAAACAGGAAAGCCAAATAAGAGACTGTTTCAGAGTCCAGGTGAGAGTTTAGAAGGATTTGTATGATCAAACAATCAATTAATGAACATTTATTAAGCATTTACTATGTTTCAAGCATTATACTAAACTCTAGGGATTAAAAAAAAAAAAAAGAGACAGAAGATAGTCTCTTGAGAGAAGGGAGGAGACAATTTGCATATAAATATAGACAAAGCACTCTTATTGAGATAAATAGGAAATAATTATCAGAGAAAAGGCCTTGGAATTAAAAGGCTTTGGGGAAGGCTTTTTGCAGAAGGTGAGATTTTAGTGGAGACCTAAAGGATTCAGTAGTTGCAGTTGGGTGAACATTGTAGATATAGGGGATAGCTAGAGGGAATGTCCAGAGAGGAGAAGTGTTTTTATTCATGAAACTGTCAGGATGCCAATGTCACTGAATTGAAGACTAAGTGGTAAGAAATAAGGTATAAGAAGACAGGAAATATAGAAGATAGTTTAAATATCAAAAATGATTTAACATTTGCTCCTGGAGGCAATGGGGAGCCACTGGAGTTTGTTGAGTATGTGTGTGTGTTTGTGTGTGTGTGTGTGTGTGTGTGTGTGTGTGTGTGAGAGAGAGAGAGAGAGAGAGAGAGAGAGAGAGAGAGAGAGAGAGAGAGAGAGAGAGAGAGAGAGAGAGAATGGACCTGCATTGCAGGAAAAACATCACATTAGTGATGTTTTGACTGAATGGTAGATGGACTAGAGTAGAGACTTGAAGCAGACAGAACTAATAGATGGCTATTGCTAATAATCAAAACTTGAGATAAAGAGGGACTCCTCTATAGTGCTAACAGTGTTAAAGGAAAGAAGAGGTCATATACAAGCGATGCTTCAAAGATGAAATAGGTTGTTCTTGGCAAGAGCCTAAATAGGGAAGAAGCAAGGGATAGTATGCAATCTAGGCAGACTCCTAAATTTCAAATGTAAAGGACTGGGAGAATGGTGTTGTACTCTTTCTAAATATAAAAATGAAAATGAAAGGAGAGGGTTGAGGAATAATGATAATAAATTCTCTTTTGCATAAATTGAGTTTAAGATATTTACTGAATATCCAGTTCAAAATGTCTGAAAGGCAGTTGGAAGGGTGAGATTGGAGGCCAGCAAAGAAACTGGAACAGGAAAAGTAGATTTGAAAATTATCAACCTAGAGATGGTAATGATATTCATGTAAACAGATAATATCACCAAACAAAATGTAGGGGAAAAATGAAATGGAGGGAGTGGAGAAGAGGTCCCAAGACAGAACTCTGAGGGATGCCTGTAGTTAGAAAACATGATGTGGAGGATGATCCAGCAAAGGAAACAGAAGAAAGATCAAATAGGTGGCAGAAGGGTGGCTGGGTAAGGATATAATAGTGTAGCAAAAGCCTAGGGAGAAGAGGATCATAAGGAGTGAGAGTAATCAACAGTGTTAAAGTCCATAGAAAGGCCAAGGAGAATGATGATTGGGAAAAAGGTTATTGGATTTGGCAATTAAGTGATAATGGTAATTTTAGAATGAGAAGTTTTGGAGGAATAAAAAGATAAAAGCTATATTGTAACAAGTTAGAAAGAGAGAGGAAGAGGAAAATGGATGCATCTAATATAAGTGATCTTTTTAAGTAGTTTAGCTACAAAGGACATTGCTACAATGGATATTTAGCTACATATAGGATAGTAGTTATCAAGGAAGTAAGGATGAGGTGATTTTTTTTTTTTTTCCTACATAGGAGAGTCATGGGCAGGTTTGTAGAAAAGAGGAACTGAGCCAATCAAGTAAGTTTGAAAATAAGTGAAAGAGTAAGGATGACAGAAGGGACAATGTTGAAGGAAATGGGATGAAACAAAATAGCAAAGAATGAAATGAGCAGAACCAAGAGAATATTATATACAACAGCTATATTGTTTTCAGAACAAAGAGAACAATAAATACAGTATCAGTGATATTGTTTTAAGAACAACTTTGAACAAATATCTTGTTTTGATTGATACAAATACTCAAGATCACAATAAAGGACAAGCGAAAAATGTTCTCTGAATACAGAGAAAGAACTGAAAAATAAAAGGATATGAAGAATAATTTTATACAAACAAAGACATTCTCACATGTACATACTTGAACATAGAGGTGGTACAGATATGGGTGATGAAAATATCAAGGTTATAATAATCTTTGCACATGGAACTTAAATGGTGGTTATATGAGTAGAGAAAATGAGATAAATAGGAAAAGATGCCATGGAGAAAGAAATAATAAAATTTGGCAACTGAATGCATATATGAGATAAGGAAAAGTAAACATTGACTGATAACAGTAAGATTTTAAACCTTTAATTGTTGTGTCCTTGAGAATAACAGGGAAAATTGAAAATGGCAAATGGAAAATAAATGCTCAGTCATTTTCAGTCATGTCTCACTCTTTGTGATCCTATTTGGGGTTTTCTTAGTATAGAAACTCAAGTGGTTTGCCATTTCTCTCTCCAGTTCATTTAAAAGATAAGGAAAGTGAGGCAAATGTGGTTAAGTGACTTGTCCAAGGTCACACAAGTAGTGTCTGAGACCATATTTGAATTAAGGAAGATGAGCCTTCCTGAATTCAGGGCTAGTGTTTTATCAACTACACCACAGGAAATAGTTCTATTTGGAATATGCAATATTTGTGATGTCTACAATACATCTTGCAATGAACAGGAAAATATATAATAATGTGAGACTAAAATTTAAAGAGATTAGGATATGTAGATTTGGGAGTAACCTTAATAGAGTTTACACTTGAAACCATGGGAGCTAATAAAGTCAACAATTATATAGAGAAAAAAAAGAGGGAAAAGACAAAATAGAATCCTAGAGTACAACTATAGTTATTAGAAATGACATGGGTGCATGTAATAAAGGAAGCAGATGGAAAGAAAGAGATCCAAGAGAAAATGGCACCATGAAAACTCAGGTAGGTCAAAGCATTCAGAAGGAGAGAATAATCAATATTGTCAAATGTAATAGAAAAATCATAGAATATGAGGCAATTTGTGTTGGTGATTGGGAGAATGTTGGTTAGGAGAGTTATTTTATTTGAATTATGAGATCAGGCAGTATGTCTTTAATAGATTAGGTAGGGAATGAAAGGAAATGTGAAATTCCAGAGAGTAGATGGATTTTTCAAAGAGTGTGACTGAAAAGAGGAAGAGAAATAAAGGACAATAGCAAGAATAATAAACGGTGGTGAAGGCTGGGTTTTTTTTTTTTTTTGTTTGTTTTTGATTTTTAGAATGAGGGAGTACATGGACATCTTTGTAGAGAGAAGGGAAATAATAGATGGGGATAAATGGATGGTCATAAAGAAAAGAAATAATAGTGGGGAAAGGGCAATCTCTTAGAGAGTATGGGAGACAATGCAAGTAAGAGTTAATGTGGAGGAGTGAGAAGAAGAGACTTCTCTTCATCAGAAATTAGACTAAGTCAGGAATTGATGGTACATGTATTCTTAACTTGGGAGTTCAGAATGTTCATGAATTTGGGTGACAAAAAAATTTTATTCTTAGTAACTTCTAATTGAAATTTATCATTTCCTTCAATTATTTAAGAACATTTTTTTTCTGAGAAAGGGTCAATAAGTTTCTCCATGTTGCCATAGCATTTCATGACAGAAATTTCAGTGAATAATTTCTGGGGTAGAAGGAAATATCAAGGAATTGTGAGGTGAGGAAAAGGGAAAAAGTGACCTCATTAAATAAAATATGAGGCATAAATCTCAGATGAAAAATTTGGGGAGAATGTGTTATTTTTAAAAATTGTTATTATATATATATTTTTTATTATAACTTTTTATTGACAGAACATATGCCTGGGTAATTTTTTACAACATTATCCCTTACACTCACTTCTGCTCCGATTTTTCCCTTCCCTCGCTCCACCCCCTCCCCTGATGGCAAGCAGTCTTATAATGTTAAATATGTTATAGTATATCCTCGATACAATATATGTGTGCAGAACCAAACAGTTCTCTTATTGCACAGGAAGAATTGTATTTAGAAGGTAAAAATAACCTGGGAAGAGAAACAAAAGTGCAAATAGTTTACACTCATTTTCCAGTGTTCCTTTTTCTGGGTGTGGCTGATTCTGTCCATCATTGAGCAATTGGAACTGAATTAGATCTTCTCTTTGTCAAAGATAATCCACTTCCATCAGAATACATCCTCATACAGTATCATTGTTGAAGTCATAATGATCTGGTTCTACTCATTTCACTTAGCATTAGTTCATGTAAGTCTCTCCAAGCCTCTCTGTATTCATTCTGCTGGTCATTTCTTACAGAACAATAATATTCCATAACATTCATATGCCATAATTTACCCAACCACTCTCAAATTGATGGGCATCCATTCATTTTCCAGTTTCTAGTCACTACAAAAAGGGCTGCCATAAACATTTTGGCACATACAGGTCCTTTTCCCTTCTTTAGTATTTCTTTGGGATATAAGCCCAGTAGTAGCACTGCTGGATCAAAGGGTATGCATAGTTTGATAACTTTTTGGGCATAATTCCAGATTGCTCTCCAGAATGGCTGGATTCTTTTACAACTCCACCAGCAGTGCATCAGTGTTCCAGTTTTCCCACATCCCTCCAATATTCATCATTATTTTTTCCTGTCATTTTAGCTAATCTGAAAGGTATAGTGTATCTCAGAATTGTCTTAATTTACTCTGATCAATAGTGATTTTGAACACTTTCATATGTGTGGAAATAGTTTTAATTTCATCATCTGAAAATTGTCTGTTCATATCCATTGAGAAGAATGTGTTCTTTGAAGATTGACAATAGAAAAAAATTTGGAACAGAAAATGGGATACAGAGTCAATTAGGGTGGAGTAAAAGTGACACAGTAGATATACCCTAGTCTTTGAGTCAACAAGACCTGAGTTCAAATATGGCCTAAGAGATTAACTAATTGTATGACTCTGCTAAAGTCACTTAACCCTGTTGACCAATATTTCTGCTAAGAAAACCCCAAATGAGTTCACAAAGAGACAGACATGATTAAATTGACACAACAGTAAAAGGATTATAAGAGCTTAGATAAGATTAGATAACAAAAATTTTGTGATATATTTAGTCAGGATACAACTGTCACCATTTTAGTTCAGCAGTTCCTTACAAGGTAGAGACAGATGCTGGATATAGTTTATATTTAGCAAGATATCAAAAGTGAAAGGCAAAGAATCAAGAGGATAAAGAGAAGAAAAAAAGAATGGAATTGAACTGTTCCACTAATAAGTGAAATTTGAAAGGACTATATCTATAGCTAGAGTAAAGCCCTGATAAAATAATGATGGATCAAGAAATGCCAAGTTACTGTGGGAAGGAAGAAAATATTGGCAGGAGCATATCATAGAGATGGATCTGTCAGGAAGTTATTTTAATAGTTTAGGAAGCTGAACAGATTTCATAAAGAAATGTGTATTTAAAATGTTAATATACATGTATAATCTAGATAAAACATAAAACAAACAATTAAAAAAAAGAAAAGCTTAAAAAATTTGTTTTGAAATTGGTAAAAAGGGTCTGTACTAAAGTGGCGGCTATATCAGAGATGGATCATAATGAGATATTTTGAAGTTCTATTCAGCAGGAGTTAGTTATGAGGATCAAATGGTTATCCAAAAGTTGATGGAACTGACTTAGAGGAAGGAAAAATTAGTTTCCTGTTATTGAATGAATTTAAGCAGATTTCAAATGATATCTTATTAGATTATGGTATAGGGATTATTTATGGGTTGTATTAAATGGCCAATAGAGTCTTTTCCAATTTTAAACTTATTTGATTCTGGGATGTGAAGCTAAGATTAAGAAGGAGTATCCTCCCCTCTCCTTTCTGCCACCTTCCCTACCCTAAAAAAAAAAAAAAAAAAAAAAAAAAAAAAAGTTTTGATCAACAGTGTTAAATAAAGAAGTTGGTGATAATAAAAACTGGGATTAGTCTTTTAGAGAGTAACATGATGTTTGAAATAACATTTTTATAAAAGTGATGGGCTTAAAAATGAGACTTCAGGGATGAGGATGCACTAGTAGTAGTACATAGAAAGATATCAGGCATAAAATGTTTTTTAAAGAAGTTTGATGATAAAAGGGAAATGGGACAGGTTATTTTGCAAATAAATGAAAAGTCATTAAAAGAAAAGTTGAAAATTCATGAGACAGAATATGAGAATTCATTTCTAGATCATGCTATATTGGAAGGAGAGAAAGAGTGAGATAAACTGACAGTGACAGAGAGACAGGGAGAAATAGAGAAAGAGACGGAGAAGGTGAGAAATTTTAGGGGGAAAGAAAATGGTTATAATCAAGATTATAGTTTTTTAAAAATTTTTCTTTTAAATTAGGTTTTCTGTCCCCAACCCAAACTTTCTTTTAATCTATTATCACATTTAATTTTATGTATTGCCTCTGTTTAATTCATCTGTACTATTTCTTTGGCTATAGTGCATAAAACACAGGGGTTCAAGTCAAGAATGTTTGAGTTCAAATCTCGGTTATAAGGGTACCATTAATATTATTACTCTTCTTCCTCCTCTTCCTCCTGTCCGCTTCCAACTACTATTACTACTACTCTACTATTACTACTACTTCTACTACTACTACTACTACTACTACTACTACTACTACTACTACTACTACTACTATTACTACTATTACTACTACTACTGTTACTGCTTGGTGCATTTATTGTTTTGCAAAGCATTTTAGAAATGTTACCTCATTTAATCCTCATAACAACCCTGAGATAGAGGTACTATCAGTATATCATTTTACAGATGAGGAAATTGAGGGCAAGAGAGATGAAATTATTTGCCAGGGTCATATACTTAGTGCTTTTCTAGGGCAAGACAACCTCAGTTCTTTCTGACTCAAGAACTAGGATTCAAGTATATACTACCTATCTCTCTTGACTACCTAGTTGCCTTAACTAAAATAAGCCTTAGCAAGTGACTTCATCTCTATGTGTCCCAAGGAAATCTTTATTGGTTAATCTGTTAAATCATTATTTTGTGAAAGTGAACTTCCCTCACTGGGAATTATCCAGATGTAGAATTCAGATTTTTTGATTATTTGGATATAGAATCTATTTAAATTTTCAGTTGCTCCTATCTATTGAGGGTAAGCAGTGCTACAAATGTATTTTTCTCTGACATTGTACTTATAATTTAATTTATCCTAAAAATACTTTGTTTTAAGTTTAATATAATTTGTAACATTCTGGTATTCTTGACTTCTTGTTCACCATCTGCTCATCCTTGGTAATTTTGTCGACTTCTATAACATCCTTTTTTAGGCATCATTTTACTTGGGCACATTTAGGCATTTGTTTTGCACAGAAGATCCTTAATTTACTTATCCTGTTTATGGTATGCAGTTTGGTCTAGCCTCTAATATAATTCAGAGTGCAATATACTTAGTGCATTCCAAGCCTCATGTGATATTTTGGGACAAGATCTTATCATAACTTTTCTTTTCAATTGGGGATAAAATTTTAAACAATCCTTCTCTGTTAATTTTGCATCTGTGGCTCTGAAAAGTATTTTTGAAGATTTTGTTATATGCTTTCTAATATCTTAGGTGGTTCAGTAGGTAGAAGATAGAAACTGAAATCAGGAAGACCTTAGTTCAAATTCTATTAACTGCATAATCCTGGTTAAGTCATCTTTTTGTGCTTGTGCTCAATTACCTCATCTGTCAAATAGGTATAATGATCTCAATAAATTCATCATGTTGTTATGATAATAAAATGAATTAATATGTAAAAGTACTTTGGAATCCTTAAAGTGCTTTGTAAATTCAAATTGTTATTATTTGAAAGCTTATCAATGTCAGTCAAAAAGTATTTATTGAACTCATTTCTAGATAAATTAAGCATAGAAAATTTTAAAAGGAAGTTTGGTGGAATGGGACCATGATGTCTATACTTTTTAAATAATAATATTATATATATGAGATATATAATATAATATAATATAATAATAAGAATTTTATATTGTGGCTTAGTCTGTAAAACAAAAATCGTCAAAATGGTTTTTAAAAACCTCTGGGGAAAAATAGCATCAATATTACTTGAATCATACATTATAAATCATACATGTATCTGTCTACAGATATGGATCTATCTATATCTATCTAGATTGTGTCATTTACTTAATTTCATGAGGAAAAATTCTAGTGCATGGAATTCCTAGGCAATGAAATTGTTTTTTTGTTTTTTTTTTTTTCTTTGAGCATCAAAATAAAGGGGTATGTGTGAGAAATTTTTTTCCATTTACATATAAAGACAGTATTTTAACATTCATTATTTGTAAATTTTTGAGTTCCAAATTTTATCCCTCCTTCCCTCATTCTTCATGGAATTTTATGTAGGTCATGACAATAGATTCTGGATCTATTTGGGGATTTCATTGCTTCCCTGTAGATGAACTTCAGTTCATGGACTTCAGAAACTCTTTTTAATCTACATTTTATCTCCTTACACTGTGTTACATACAATTGAAATTTCTGTGTAAAGCAATGTTTGGATTTGTTAGGAATTCCTTTATATGCTCTAGGAATGCAACTGATTTATGAATAATCTTTGAATGGTATAGGATTAGCTAAGCATCTCTGAGATCCCTCCTTAGTACAGTTCTTATATATTGTTCACAGGATTTCCTACTTCTTTAATCTTGTATTTTTGGTCAGATTTTATTGTTATCTTAAGAATTCAGTCTGTCAGAGGAATTTAAAATATATATTTTTCATATGAAAATATAAATGTGGGATTTATATATTCATGCTTATCTTAGGAAATTCTAGTTTGACATGCTATGTCTAATGACTTGAAGGGTCAAAGCAGGTATAATTTCATGAAGTGGGAAGGGATAGATATTGATTGTTTCTTCTGTACCAATGGCCCTATCAAAATTGAAGAATGCAGAGAAAAAAAAAAGCATAGAAAAGACTGGAAGAGACAACAAAGGAAATTTGGAAATGATTTAATTGTTCATTTTTATTTTTTTATAATTGAATCATATCTTTGAATTATAGATCTATTTATCTATCTATAAATGAATATCTATATCATATCTATATCTATATCTATCTATCTATATATATAATTGGTGTTGCATTAAAAACTAGTAAACATTTCTGCATACTTACTCATAAGTATATTAAAACCAATATATCCACAGAAGAATTTCAGTATCATTTAAAAAAAAAAATCTTCTGAACTCCTTACTTCATTTCTGAGTACTACCGTACTTAAAGTCATTAATGTTCATAACCTTAAAATCACCTTCAGTTACCACTCTCCCTCACTCTCCATTTCCAATCAGTTGCCTTGTTTTATTGATTCTACATCCCAAGCATTTATCATATCTATCTCATTCCATCTACTCACAAGATCAACATCTTAAATCATGTCCTCATAATCATTTCTTACTTGAATTATTACAATAGTATCCCAATTAGTGTTCTTGACTCAAATATTTATTCCCGGTTTCCATTATGTCCTCCACACTCTTTCCAAAAGTGATTTGCATAAACATATTTAATCCTGTAATTCCCCCATTTTCTATATTTCAGTAACTATACTATGGCATGACATAAGATTAAATACAAATTCTTGTTTGCCATCTAAAGAACCTTACAATTTGATTCAAACTATTCCAGCCTTAGTATACATCATTACCCTTTGTACACTTGGTAGTCAAGCTTTATCAACCTTGTTACTATTATTCACATACTTTCTATTTCTCTCTGCCTTTGCAAAGATGACTTCCATCTTCTCATCTAAGGATTTCCCAAAAAGCTCAAATTAACTAGGATTATCTAGATGAAACTTTTCCCAATTATACCAGCTGCTAGTACCTCCTCATGAAATTAATTTACACATATTACATACATGTATACAAACATGTATATATATGTGTATATATGTATATAT
The DNA here is from genome assembly GCF_048593235.1 of Sminthopsis crassicaudata. NCBI lineage: Eukaryota > Metazoa > Chordata > Mammalia > Dasyuromorphia > Dasyuridae > Sminthopsis > Sminthopsis crassicaudata. The sequence goes on along the minus strand of NC_133619.1, from coordinate 357,395,040 downwards.
ATATATATATATATATAATCCCCATATATAGTTATACAAATACCATTTTTGTTTTTTCATTCCATGTGCTTAGTAATCATAGTAGGTGGTTAATAAATGCTTATTTATCAGTTGATTGATTGATAGAATAGGAGTGTAAATAATGCCCTTAATTTCACTAAAGATTAAATAGTATAACTAAAGTTATAGCCCTCATTTGTTAAATCAGTAAGGAGCCTTTACTTCAGTGTACTAATAATTTGTAATAAGCAACAAAGTGTTATCTTGGTCTCTGTTTCTAATTTGGTTCATCACTTGTAAAGCATTCCCATGGTGATTCCCTGTAGAGATACCATGTCTAAACCCCAGGTGATCACTCTGCAGGACTCTTTCCTCTGGTTTTGATTAAATTCATTTAGCAGGACTGGAAAAGAAAAGAAAGGAAAGATAGTATGAAGTCTTAGGGTAGTTTCATGCTGTGTGTGTGTGTGTGTGTGTGTGTGTGTGTGTGCATGTGTATGTGTATGTGTGTGTGTCTGTGTGTGTGTATGATTTTATTCACTTAGAAACTGAACCATGACATCATCATTTTCTGATAGTTTCCTTTGATAGTCTAACCAAGAATTACGAAGTGCCAGTTGGAAAAAATCTGTCTTCTCTCCTTTTAAAGTTTTCTCACTGAACCTCAAAGAATGAATAGAGCTCTGGACATTTGGATCTGTGGAAAAGGCTAGAACTTGTGTTTTCCTTACCTATCTTCCATTTCTTATTCTTCTTATTACATTTGCCCCCTCTTATTCAGAGCTCTACTCATAGCCTAAGACCACATTCTTCCCAGAAAAATCCAACTTACACAAAAGACATGCCAAATGAATAATCAAAATAAATTTCTACAATGCATTATCACCTGAATAATTTTGAGAGGCTTCCAGTGAGAAGGCAGTCTCTAACATATCCCAGGATACTTTGCTCATATGCCAGCATAATAATGAGAATTATATCTGCGTATATGGTCCTGCTGATGGCTTCTGTGAGACCATGAATTGAAATGAAATGCAGTTTGTGCCCACACATAGTTGGTACATATTTTTTAAAAAAAAATCTAAATGGAAACTGGAAGACAGATCATCCTGAAGAAGCTCTAAGCATTTATAGCCTAATAGGATTTTTATCTGAAGAAGAACTCAGAGATCATCTATTCTAACTTTCTCATTTTATAGAGGAAGAAACCAAGGCCTAGATTTTGAAGGAACTTGCTCAAAGTTGCCTTGGCATTGAGAAGCAGAATCAGGATGCAAACTCATGTCTTCTTAGTGCAAATGTAGAATTCTTTTCATTGTATGATACTTATATTTTATTATCATATATTTCATCTTAAGTAGTAGAGAAATGTTGTTAGTCCTATGTGTAAGCAGATTAAACTGCTGCCTATTGATTATATTTCCAGAAGCACTGAAACACTCACTCCAAAACATTTCCTGCTTCTGCTTGTCATAATCATCAGTAAACATTTATCAAGTACTTACTATGTCCTAGGCACTTTGCTAAATGCCTGGAATTTCTGTCATCCCATGTTGAACTTTTGGGATAAGCTAAAAGGCATGGTGGATAGAGCACTTAACCTAGAATCAGGAAGACCTGACGATATCTTGACTGAGACAGTAATTGTCCATGTATGTCACTCTATCCTGTCGCTTAATCCTATTGCTTCAGTTTCCTCATCTGTAAAATAAGTTAGAAAAGGAAATGGCAAACCATGCTAGTACCTTTGTTAAGAAAACCCAAAATAGGGTAGTGCAAAGACAGATAAAACTGAAATAACTGAAAACAACAACAATGGCAACAGCAACAGTAATAGCAATTACAACAAAAATAGAAAGTGACCATATACAAATTCTTTTTTTTTTTTTATTCTAGAGAGGTTAAAAAAAAAATCCATTATCACTCCTTGAAAAAATACAAATCTACTTTTATCAGAATAGTTTCAATTAAGTAACCAGAATGGAAGGAAATGGGGAAGTGCAAAAGTAGGAACTTTTTGTTGGGGAAAGGGGAAATGATGTAAATATTGGCCCTAGGAAACTAGATCCAAGTAGGGTACTACACAAAGAAGGATTAAAACTGGCCAGAGATCAGCATTAGATACTTAATTGGAACATTTTATGGCTATGGATTTAGGGTATATTTGTGTGTGTTCATATATTTTGTTCAGGACAAGCCCTTTAGATGTTTTCCATGAATATTCATGTCAGTCTTTCAACAAACATTAATTAATATTTTCTTGGAATACTGTGGTAGGAAGTCCTTAAGATACAGAGACAAAAACAAGGAGCAAAAAACAGTCCTTGTTCTCAAGTAGCTCACAGTAAAGTTGGGAAGGTGATTATGCAGACAGCTATGTAAAAGTAAGAGATAGAGTATACAAGTCTGTCTCTACTCTTTTTTTTTTTTCTTTCTACATGTACAGCTTTATTTCTCTATTGATATAGACATATTTGTGTAGGTATATATATATATATGTATATATATGTATATTTAACCTATTTATTATTAGACCAAGTTATTGGTAGTTGAGGCTACATTATTTTAGATTTTTTTTTGATGATTTTGAAAGAGAGTGGGCTTTAATTCAATTTCTAAAACAAGCATTATGAAGAATGACTAGACTTGAATGGCAGTCAATAGACAATTGGGCTCAAAGCCAAGAAGACTCAGCTTTAAGTTCTACTTCTTAAACAGACTGGCTATGTGATACTGGGAATGCCACTTTACCTATCTATGTCACAGACAACTCTCTAAGAGTGAGTGAGAGTAGGTATAAGCATTTGTAAAGAACTTATTAAAGGACAGCTAGGTGGCACAGTGGATAGAGCACCAGCCTGAAATTCAGGAGGACTGGAGTTCAAATGTGGTCTCAGACACTTAACACTTCCTAGCTGTGTGACCCTGGGCAAGTCACTTAATCTCAGCCTCAAAAAAAAAGAAGAAGAATTTACTTAAAGGGGAATTCTCCATGGCAGGGAAATTAAAGGTCTAGTTCTTATTTCCTTTATCCCGCTACTTGCTGAACCAACTGCTAATATAAGCAATCATTTAAAAAAAAACTTATTAGAAAAAAAATTTAATAGGTATAAGCACTTTCAATGGACCCATTTACTATTTTTAATTTTTTATTAAAGCTTTTTATTTACAAAACACATGCATGGCTAATTTTTCAACATTGAACTTGCAAAGCCATCTGTTCTAAATTATCCCTTCCTTTCCCCCACTCCTTCCCCTAAGGGTCAGGTAGTCCAATACATGTTAAATGTGTTAAAATATGTGTTAAATCCAACATATTTTTACATACTTATATTTATATTTATGCTGCACAAGAAAAATTGGATCAAAAAGAAAAAAAAAACTGAGAAAGAAAACAAAATGCAAGCAAACAACAACAGAAAGTGTAAGAATGCTATATTGTGGTCCACACTCAAGTACCACGATCCTCTCTTTGGATGTAGATGGCTCTCTTTATCACTGAACAAGTGGAATTGGTTTGAATCTTCTCTTTGTTGAAGAGAACAACATCAGAATTGATCATCATATAGTCTTGCTGTTGCCATATATAATGATCTCCTGGTTCTGCTCATTTCACTCAGCATCAGTTTACATAAGTCTCTCCAAACCTCTCTGAAATCATCTTCTTGGTTGTTTCTTACAGAACAATAATATTTTATAACATACATATAACCATAACTTATTCACACATTATCCAATTGATGGGCTTCCATTCAGTTTCCAGTTTCTTGCCATTATAAAAAGGGCTGCCACAAACATTTTTATACATATGGGTCCCTTTTCCTCCTTTGGGATCTTTGGGTTTGTCAAATACTATATTGCATTGTCATTGACTATTTTGTTCTGTGACTGTTCTGTGAACTGATCAACTGCTCAATTGCTTAGCCACTACCAAATGGTTTTGATGACCTTTGCTTTATAATATAGTTTTAGATCTGGTACAGCTAGGCCACCTTCATATGCTTTTTTTTTTTTTTTCATTAATTCCCTTGAAATTCTTGACCTTTTGGTATTCCAGATGAATTTTGTTGTTATTATTTCTTTTTTTTTAATTTTATTTATAAATTTTTTGACAGTATATATGCATGAGTAAATTTTTTTATAACATTATCCCTTGTATTCATTTTTCCACATTATCCCCTCCCTCCCTCTACTTCCTCCCCTTGATGACAGGCAATCCCATACATTTTACATGTGTTACAATATAACCTAGATACAATATATGTGTGTAAATACCATTTTCTTGTTGCACATTAAGTATTAGATTCCAAAGGTATAAGTAACCTGGGTAGATAGACAGTAGTGCTAACAATTTACATTCACTTCCCAGTGTTCCTTCTCTGGGTGTAGTTGTTTCTGTCCATCATTGATCAACTGGAAGTGAGTTGGATCTTCTTTATGTTGAAGATATCCACTTCAAAGTGACCCAAAGTGACCCAACTAGAAATGGTAGCTATGGGACTAAAATCCATATATCGTGATTTCTAATCCTGTTTCTTTTTCCCATTATACTATGCTATATCTCCATCAAGTGTTTATTTTTTGATGACTACAGTTTGAGTGTGTATGTGTATGTGTGCATATATGTATGAGCACAGATATGTTAGAATGACTCCATGTTTCTGTGAATTTTGCAGAAAGAAAGTAACAGCAACTATAACAAGGAATGCACTCATTTCCAGAAAGCAAAATATCTAATCTGTGAATTATGTTGAGAAAGGTAATGGATAGAACATCAAAAACCCTGTGTTTAGTATCTTTAATTAGATCTGAGAGTGAATAACATTAGGGAGATTGTCAATGATTTAACTCTCAGAAAGATATGCTATTTTTAACATCCTGATGAAAGAAGGAGAGGCCAAAATGGACATTTCAATATGACCCCAAATGTGGGAAATGTAAATAGTACTGGGAAACTTTTAAATTAAGATATTTTACAATGGTCCCTATTTTTGGAAACTGGAATTAAATTTTAAAAATGCTTCAAATCATGATTTCCATAGTGCCCATGAAGTACCCAGGATGTTAAATAAGAATTAAAAAAAAAAAAAAACTTCAATAGGAATCAAATGAGTGAATTTTATTGTGTATGAAAGCCACCTTATTAAATGTCCCAATAACTCATCCTCAGTATTTTACAATAGACATAAAGTCCAAATAAAAAGTGACAGACTTAAACCATGAAGGCATATTTTAATTAAATTAACAATATGTGTATTTGGGAGTAAAGTAGTAAAGTACAGGGGTATACAGGACTGTTGTTTAAATTTAGGAAAGGAAATGTGTTTAACCCCAAATGAATAGCTATTTATGCAATGATTATGAAAATTATGATGAAGGGTTGATTGTACAGGTAACACCTCTCAGTTCCTCCTTACTTTATGAGCTTTTCTTTTCCATTCCATTATGAATTGTAATTTCTACTCAAATATTATGTCCTGAGATTAAGAATTTGAGTTTGCATGTTCAGATGATACCATTGTTGCAACCTTCTTCTTTCTCAAAGCTGGGTGAGGGAAGTAGCAAAGGCCCTCCATGTTCAAATTAACACCATTGCTATCATTTCCTAATAGTGTCCAGAAAGACGCGAGTTAGATTAGCATCAATAGAAATGAACAGAACATAGTAATTTTATGCATCCTTGAATAAGGGGAAAAAAAAAAGTTAAAAAAAAATTTAGATCCACCTCTCTTGGTATCAAATGGGCTATATGTACTCTGTTGCTCTAGAATGTAAGTTAACTGTAAATAGGATTTATTTCATTGCTTTGTCTTTTTAGACTAGTGCCTGTCATATAGGAAATATTTAATAAATGCATGTTGATTGATTGATTTTAGTAGGATAATAGTTTAAAGAGAGAAGAGACTTAAAGGTCATCTTATCCAAATCCCTAATTTTATAGATGACAAAAAGAAGATCCAGCAGGGATAACTGATTACCTAAACCAAAATTTAAATCAAGGTCAAATCAACTCTAGACATCCTTCCTTGCATTGTTCTCTGCATCCCACAATATCATCCTGCCTCTATTTTTGTAGTAGTTTTGAAGTAAAGAGAATTATAGTAGTAGTGATAGGGCCAAAATGGTTGAAATAGAGATGAAGAGAATAAATTTATAAGAAAAAGGAATGTATATGTATATATACACATCTATCTTTCTATCATGTCTATCTATATATGAATCTCTGTATATATATGTATATACACATGTGTGTGTTTGTATTTACACAGATTCATTGGGGAGAAATACATACAGTCATACTTCATTTTGTTGTACTTCATTTTTTGTTACTCTTTGAAGAGTTTTGTGGGGTTTTTTTGTTTTTTGTTTTTACAAATTGAAAATTTGTGACAACTCTGTGAAAAATAAGTCTATTGTGCCATTTTTCTTTTTTTTTATTATATATATATTTTTTTATAATATTATCCCTTGTATTCATATTTCCAAATTACCCTCCCTCCCTCTATTCCCTCCCCCCGATGACAGGCAATCCCATACATTTTACATGTGTTACAATATAGTCTAGGTACAATACATGTGTGTGAATATCATTTTCTTGTTGCCCAATATTAGAATCCGAAGGTACATGCAACCTGGGCAGACAGATATTAGTGCTAACAATTTACATTCACTTCCCAGTGTTTCTTCTCTGGGTGTAGCTACCTCTGTCCATCATTGATCAACTGGAAGTGAGTTGGATCTTCTTTATGTTGAAGATTTCTACTTCCATCAGAATACATCCTCATACAGTATTGTTGTTGAAGTGTACAGTGATCTTCTGGTTCTGCTCATTTCACTCAGCATCAGTTGATTTAAGTCTCTCCAGGCCTCTCTGTATTCCTCCTGCTGGTCATTTCTCACAGAGCAATAATATTCCATAACCTTCATATACCACAATTTACCCAACCATTCTCCAACTGATGGACATCCATTCATCTTCCAGTTTCTAGCTACAACAAAAAGAGCTGCCACAAACATTTTGTGCCATTTTTCTAATAGCATGTTCTCACATCATATCTGTGTCATTTCATAGTTCTCAGAATATTTCCAACTTTTTCATTATTATTTTATCTGTATGGTGATCTGTGATAATTGATTTTTGATAAATCTATGCTTATTTAGGGGAGACTCCACAACTTATATAATCTGGCAAACTTAATAAATATATGTGTTCTGACTGTTGCACTAACCAGCCATTCTCTTTCTCTCTCCCTTTCTTTGCACCTCCCTATTCCTTGGGTTACAACAATATTGAAATTAGATCAGTTAATAATCCTATAGTGACTTGTAAAGGTTTAAGTGAAAGGTAGAATCAACTGATTTGGCAAACTTCATTGCTGTCTTATTTTACGAAATTGCCATAGCAACTCCAACCTTCAGCAACCTTCATACTGATCAGTTGGCAGTCATCAAAATTAAGACAAGACTCTCCCAAATGATAAAAAGATTATAATTCACTGAAGACTTAGTTGATGGTTAGAAAAATTCTGGTAATATGTAGTAGAGGCCTTCCTTCCAGTCTTTAAAACATGATCATTTTATTACTTTAAATTTGCATGGTCCTTAATATTTTAAAATTACTTTAATCCCCAATTTATCATTTGTACTCCTCATAAAAACTTTGTGCATAGTTTTTTTTTTTTTTTTTACATATCACCTCAGAAACCAGGAGACAAAAGCCCAAGTTTTATCATGGCAATAAGATTAATAAATCCCAATTAGCTCCATGGACTATTCCAAGTGAAACACTGCTATGTCAAGCATGAAAACAGCAACTGACCTATGTAGCTATCTTTTCCCCCTACTCCTCACTAACTCCAGTGTAAAATTCATTCAGTTCCCTCAGAGAGCACCTCTCTCAGATCTGTATAGTACCAAACAACAGAAAATAATAGTGGCAGAACAGTATCAATAATAGCTTCACTTCTGTGGTTTTATACTTACACAGTCTCTGTTTCTGAGATATTGCCTTCGTTAATACAAGAATAATACCTGATGGTTTATGTCTCTGGGAATCAAACATGGTTGAGAGGGTGAAAGAGAGGTCAGCCTTGAAGGTTTTCACATGCAACACAAATATATGGCCTACTTACATGAATTTTACCGGGCTCTCTTAAACATATGGTTTTACTGGATGATCCCTTTGTGTAGTGAATACTTTTAGAAAATTTGGAAATGTAATAAGTAAGCTAAAATGTCAAAATATATTTGGTTTTAAAACATGCAAACATTTACTTTTTTTTTTTTTTTTGAAGTATTCTCTAGGGGGATATATTTCTTATAGCCACATTTATGATCAGAATTAAAATCTGATTTGAATTATTTGTTTTAAATATGGTATTGTCATTATACAATTATGTGCCTACAGTCTGTAATGTATATTGGGATAGAATGGTTCTTCAAAGTGAGAAAGATAGGTATAAAAGTCCTATCTCTGACATAGGCTACCTATGTGACTTTGGACAGCTCATTTAATTTCTCTGTCCCAGGCACTTCTTTAAGATTATGTTTCACAAAGCCTGCCAATCTTAATTGGTTAAGGGAAGTTCCCAAACACCATTTTCTTATGCCAATAAAATGATAAGTATAAAATATATATACACACACATAAGGAGGAAATAAGGATTTCATTGGACTGAGCTATTTTTGTCTTTCTGACCTAAGTTAAAATAACAAGAATTGTGGCAATAATTGAACAGGATGAAATCTGATAAAATGATAGTAATTATAACAATTTATGATAGTATTTTAAATTTGAAAATGTTTTAGTTTTCAACATATTTTCACACACATTATTTCATTTGATCATTAAAAATATCATTAGTCAGGTTGGCAAATGTTGTATCCCATATTTCACAGGTTAGAAAACTAAAAGTAAATGGAGTGAAAAGACTTTTGCGAAGCCTTGCAATAAATAAATAAATGAATAAGAGAATCAAATAGAGGCCATTTCATATAATGTAATTTACCTTATTTTGCCCTACCTCATTTCCTCTTTTCCATGTACCATGCATTTTTTCACCCCTTAATTGTTTCTATATAACATAAAAATCAACTAATACCCACTCCATCTGTCTATGCATACTCCTTATAATTTCCTTAAAAGAGATACGATTGTCAAGAATTGAAACTATCATCTTTCTGTGTAGGATCCTAAACATTTTAATTTTGATGAATAAGGTGGTTGTTGTTTTTTTTCCTGTTTATTTTTTATGCTTTTTTTGAGCCTTATTATTTGAAGGTAAACTTTCTGTTCAGATCTGTTCTTTTTTCAAATAGAAACTTTTAAAGTCTATTATTTTATTGATTATACATATTTTTTTTTTTCCTGAAAGGCTATGTTGATTTTTTTTTTCTGTGTAGTTTATTTTTTGTTATCATTCAAGCTCCTTTGCCTTCTGGAATATCATATTCCAAGCCTTCTAGTACTTTAATGTAGAAGCTTTTAAATCCTATGTAATCCTGATTGTGCTCCTAATATTTGGTTTACTTCTTTCTAGCCATTTACAGTATTTTCTTCTTGAATTGATAATTATGGAATTTCACTACAATTCTCCTTGGAGTTTTAATTTTGGGATTTTTCAGAAAGTGATTCAGCAGTGTATTCTTTGACCATTTTACAATCTGGTTCTAGGATATCAAGGCAGTTTTCCTTGATCATTCCTGGAAAAGAAGATAGTATTCTCTCTCTCTCTCTCTCTCTCTCTCTCTCTCTCTCTCTCTCTCTCTCTCTCTCTCTCTCTTGGGTCATGGCTTTCAGGTAGCCCAATAATCCTTAAAATTCTTTCTCCTGAATCTATTTTCCATATCACTTGCTTTTCCAATGAGATATTTTAACTTTTTTTTTTCATCCTTTTGATTTTGTTTGATTGATTCTTAATGTCACATAAAGTCATCAGCTTCAACTTGCCCAATTCAAAAACTTTTAAGGAATTACTTTCTTCAGTGAGCTTTTGTACCTTATATTCTTTGGGTACAATTCTACTTTAAAATGTTTTCTTCAGTGGATTCCCCCAAAAATTTTATTAACAACTCTATTTTTAAGGAGTTGTTTCCTTCAGTTGATTTTTTTTCCCTTTTCCAAGCTGATTTCTCTTTCTCTCTTTTTTAAATAATTCTTCTGCATGTCTCATTTCTTTTCCCAATTTTTCTTCTGCCACTTTTACTTGATTACTTGAGTTCTTCTTCCAAGAAGACTTTTTTTTTGGGCTTCAGATCAAATGATAGTCTACTTTGAAGCTTCACACATAGGTATTTTGACAATGCTGTCCTCTGAGTTTGTGTTTTAATCTTTCCTGTCACCATAGGTTTCTCCGGTCAGGGTTTTCTATCATTCCTTTTTTTCCCTATTTTTTTTTTAATTGAGCTCTGCTCCTGAAACACAGGGAACACTGTTCCAAGCTTCTTGTTCTATGGACCAGGGACTGGTTCTGACTTTCTACACTATAGCCTCAAGAATTTGTGGCTAAATTTGTTCACTGCACTGGGGTGATCTGGTTTTATTGCCTCTTGTGCCTGGTTTCTAGAGCTGGCAATTTGTCTTCTGAAGTGATGGTGGAAGTCTTACAACTGGCTTGCTATACCACCATTTGCTGAGCCACCATTTCTATCTAGAAATAGATAAAGGTACCCACCTTCAAATAATATTATAGTCTAATTGAGAAGATAAAATATATAAGAAACATAAGATACTGAGATGGTATATAAGAAGGCCAATAAAAAAGGAACTAAAAACAACAACAACAACAACAACAACAACAACAAAAAGTTCCAAGAGAGTTAAAAGGAGATTTATTTGTTTTCTAGGGTGATAAGGAAAGGCTTACTTCATGAATTTGAATTCAGTTTACTATAGAGGAAAACTGGGATTTTGTCACTGGAATACAGAGAAATGAATCTTATTTAGCCAGATGTTATTTTCTCCTATACCTGGATTAATTTTCTTACCACATATATGCCTTTAGACCCAATTTTCTCTCTGAAGTTTGCTCTGATCCTATGGCATATATAGATATGTGATATCTATATGTGGCATTTCCTGTCTTACTGTAATTCTATATACATCTTTTCTATATCCTCATACTACATCATGTATTATTTATTATCCTTTTATTTATCAGGAAAGGGAACTGTGTAGATCTTTGAATGCTTAGCAATTACGGAAGATAGATGAAAGAAATGAGCATTTATACAGTACCTGCTATGTACCAAACAAATATTATTTTATTTAATCTGCACAAAATCTTGAGAGGTAGTGTTCACATTTTTTTTTTAATTTAATGCAACTGAGACAAATAGAGGTTAAATAAATATCAGAGATTAGATTTGAACTCAATTTGAACTGATTTGGGGCACAGTGACCTATATACGTGATACATATCTATTAAGTCTGCATTGACAGGTACTTAATGAATGTTTACTGTTGAATTAGAGAAGACATTACTACTCTCATCTTTCTAGTAAGGGACTTTGACTTGCGATGTCTAAAATCCTTATAACTATTGTATTTGATTATTATATAATTCTATTACTTAGAACCTTGATGATGGGGGAAGGGAGAATAAAATTTATTTTGTTAACCAGTACAGGGAAGTCAGAAAATGAAGCTGCATTATTATTGATGTTTTACTTTTTTGAGGGTAGGAGTAAAAATCAAGGTGAGATTATTTTTATTTTAAATAAAAACACTATTACTTTATGACTTTAAAAGCATGATTTATTAAGAATCAAATAGTCGAGTCATTGATGGCATAGATGCAGATAGTGCCAAAGTATGTAACATACTATTCTTGATTTGATGTTAAATTATATCTACAGGATGCTCATGGATTCTGGCGTATGGTCATTACCTCATTTAACTCAATTTAAGAGAATGTCATCCAAAATGCACATAAAAATGCTATAAAAGCTGAAGATGTTACTTCTAGTCTTTGTGAGCTCAGGGGTTATGGAATGCCTGAGATTCCTTACTATCACTTGATTCACAGTTCCATAATGAACAAATTTGCCTAACCCTCACCTAACTTGCTTCAATGTAGACAATGTCAGGTACTCATTCCAGATCTATCTTAGTAAGCATTTCAATAAATGCCACATCGAAATGAAAATTAATTTGTCCTGTGGACATGTCACTAAGAGGGAAGAGAAAATAGATAAGGAGAGGACCAGAAATAAAGTCACTGACACTCCTGGGACTTCTCTGTATGCTCAGCAGAATTTCTGGATTAGAAATCAGTAAGAATAGAATATAAAACCAAGTTGAAGTAACAGCAGTAGCTACCTCAGCAAAAAAGAGTAAAAATCCTGAGGGATACTGTCCCTGCATTAGGCCTCTGTGTTCAGCCCTGCATTTATGGTAAGTGAACTCTGAGGGATTCTGTACCTTGATTTATAAATTTAGGCATGTGGCTATGTATAAACTCTCAGAGGGAATTGCTTTGAGATATAGACACACAAGGATGAGTATAAAAGACTATAGCTTTGCAAATATGCACTGGGGAAGAGGCTGAACATTTTTAAGGAAGAAAGAGTAAGATAAGGGAAAAAACGCCTTGGTCTTGACAATAGGAAACTGAGTTCTCATTCTGATTCTGCTCAGGGAATAAATTTAGATATGACTTTTTAGTGTCTGATGCTAGCAGGTCCTCATTCAACAGTTAAGAATTCTTAATATCATATAAAAAACATAATAGTATAGAGACCTGGCTTCTAATCTTAGAGTTTTCATTAATTTATTACATGATCTTGGGTAGTCAAAACTTCAGTTTCCCCATTTAAGAGTCAATGATTAATAATAGAAAAAAAATTTTTTAAAAATAAAATAGACTATAGATTTATTTTCATAATACACATATGCATGCTTATATATATGTAAATATAGTATATACTATATAAATATAGTATGTGTTGGTAAGTCAAAATCAAGATTAATATCATTAATTTTGTGAACATTCCATAAATATGTCCCTATTATCTGTAAGACAACTGTATTAAGAGATGAATGGGATAAGACAAATGATATATACTCCTTACCTTTGAAAAGCTCACATCAGTTTGGAAATGACATGTACAAAATGATTGTGAAGTAAACTTTGCTTTCTGAAATGGAGAGATGAGAAGGCTAACTTTGGAAATGTTGATGTACAAATGACATTAATGAAATATTTTTTAAAGTGATGCAACTTAGATTAATTGATAGAAAGAACACTGAATTTGGAATAGTAGAATGTGGGTTAAAAATCTGATTCTGTTAAATTCAACAACCTTTAGAAGGTAATTTTCCTTCTCTGAGACAGTTTTAACATCTGTGAAGTTAAAGGGTTATAGGAGATGATTTCCAAAGTCCCTTAAATCTTACTAGCTCATTGATTGTGATCTGTGACATACATAAAATAGTAAGATACTTCTTCCAAAAAAAAAATCATTTCTTCTAATAGTTTCAAGGAAAGCATCGTGAGGTAGGCCATCTATGAACTGGATCTGGAAAGGATTTCAACATGCAATTTGAACATTCATTTACCTATGCAGGTGATTCAAGATATAAATATGAGGAAAGACATTGACAGTGAAAAGATTAGGATACATTTATAGAAAGGCAGATAGTGCAATTTTGCTAAAACACAGAATATAGAAAGGGGAGCAAGGTAAGATGAGACTAGAAAAGCAGGCTGGAGTCATCTTGTAGGAGGCTGTGGAGTATTTAAATAAAAATTGAAATACACACATACACACATACTTCTAAATATCTTTATATAATGTTCACATATAACAAAACATTTGTGTCTAAAATAATTTAAAGAATTCAATCAAAATGGAGATATCAGGAGACATTTTTGAATTTCTTGAAATAATTTTCTTTTAATTTACTTTAGGAATAAAAAAGGAAGCAAATGGGTTACCTCAATTTCTTCATCTGGAAAATGATGTGGAGACAGAAATGGCAAGTCAAAAAAGAGGGAGTCATAAAGAGTTGTACACAACTAAAAATGACTGAAAAACGAATAATTCATACTGATTATCCACATGAATTAGTAAGACACACAATTAAACTAAATATTCAATGAAATATTCAATGCAAACCATTGTCATTACTCAAATTCACCAATGATCGGGAATGATTCAGGAGTAAAAGGGAGAAAAATTAACTTTAAATACACAATTCCTCAGTCCACACTCAAGATATATATTACTTTTGAAAAATTTAACATTATGCATTGTTTCCCAATACATGTATAGGTAAGTACTCATTAATAACTATATGAGTTAGGTGGAAGGAAAGATAACTAATTTATAGCTAACTACCTAGAAGTGAAAAGAAAGATAGGGGCAGAGACAGGATCTAGGAAACACAAAGATGTAGAAAAAGAGAGAGGGAGAGGGATAACTTAGAATTAGGTCTAGTAATTATTTAATTTTGTGTTTTAGGACCTCCTTTTGTGTATTGAAGAGTCATGGCTATATCAGCATTCTCATCTCTATCATGGGCCATTCTAATTCAAATTTCAATATCCAGATAAATAATATAAAAAACTAAATAGACAACATGGTGACATAGATAGGATGAATATTGGACTTGGAGTCTAGAAAACCTGGTTTCTAAGATTTATTAGCTATGTGAGCCTATGCAATTTATCAAACCTTTGTGTATCCTTTGTATAACTTATGTACTCAGTTATAAGTAGGTTGTCATCTATCTTGTGGGAGAGACTTTTCCTAAAAAGCATACTTTTAGAACTAGACACATATGAGTAAAAACTTAATTAGTGTGTTTGTAAATTAACTAATGACAAACATTCACTGTATCTATCACTATCTTTAATGGGATTTTTTTGATGGGCACAGACCTGTATTGTGTTCTTAAGAACTTTATGTGAAAATTGGATAACTGGTGCCCATTGTTTAGAGAGATGTAAAATTTTAATGAAAAAAATATATTTCATTTATTTTCAGGAGTTGGTCCTATAAGCCTTATCTCAGCCTGTTGTTTATTTACTTATTTATTTTTGGTGGCATTCTATTCTGGATAAATCAAATGTTTTGTCTATCCATCAAGCTTTGCTTAAAATCCTGGATGCTCATATAATCTTTCTAACTTCATGGTAAAGTTAACTTCATTTCTCATCTTCCTTTTCCTAAACCTATGGTTTACCCAAAGGTTAAAAATTATTGCCTAATTAGCAGGATGTAGCGTTTCCAGTACATTAGCATTAATACTGCATGAAAATCACTCCCAGTGGCTTCATTTTTTAAAGCAGCAGCCATTTCTATGTCCACTTTTTCTCCTTCCCCTTTTTTATCCTGTGCCATTTAAAGAAACTATAATGTTAGCAAAGGTACTTAGCTTGATGAAATAGAGAAGGTGATAATAGCTCCTGACTATTCTATTTTCTTTCTTAGTTTTCTTTTACCTATTCCAACAGCTGCAATATATTTGCTTGACTGATGGATTTAATTCCTTGAAAGAGTGTGCCTAAAGATGAGGAACTATCAGGAAAACTTCACTGAAGACAGAATAATACATATTGTGTGTAAAGTTATAATCTATGAATCTTTCTTTTATACTCAAACTAAAAAGGCATAGAAAAGAGAAGATATGGTAAAGATGAAAATATGGTCCATTTTGCATCAGCCACTCAATGCTGCCTTCAGTTTATATGTGTTTTGGGGGATCCTCAAAGCTCCATTAGTAATTATGACTTTTTAAGTATGCAAGTTGTTCTAAACAATATCATTGCCCTCTCCAACTTAAAGCCCAAATTCGAAGAGTTACATGACATTGAACAGAACATATTCTTCATAAATTTTCACAGAGAAGGCTCTCCTGGGAAATTAAAAATATCAAGGAATAGGTGTGGGGCAAGAAAGCATTGTGGAAGAGCAACAGACATTTAATTACTATAGTAATAATTGGCCAATAGAATTTTTAGATTTGTTAAAGATTTTACAAATAATATGTCATTTTATCCTCATAAAAAACCTGAGAGATTGGTACAAGTATTACTATTATTATTTTAGATTAGGGAATTGAGGCATGCAAAAGATAAATTACTTGACTAGGATTATGTAGCTAGTATTTAAAGGCATATTTGAACTTGTGTCTTTTAAAATTCAAGTGTTTCCCTTCATTCATTAATCCATGGATTCTTTGTGGAACATTTAGTAAGCACCAACTATATAACAGAAACTTTAGGCACTGATAATGGATAGAAGTGAAATGAGAACCTACCCTTGAATTTGTTATTATCTTGCCTTGGGATACAGTATGCTCATAGATAGGAATACAGACAATGAATTCAAATAAAAACAGGATAACTTTGGAAACAAAACAATACCATTTAGGGAGCATGATAAGAAAAAGATTTTATGTGAAGAGTGGAACTGAACCATGGAGACAACAAGGTCTCTTAAACCCATCCCTATTCCTGAAAAAATGAGAATATCATTTTCACTCTATTCTTATCCTTTGTCCTAACAGTAGTTGTTCATTTGTTGTTATTCACATTGGATTCTTTGAAACTTCATTTGAGGTTTTCTTGGCTAAGAAAACCGAGTGATTCGTCATTTATTTCCTTTTCTGCATCATTTTACAAATGAAGAAACTGTAGAAAATAGGTTTAAATGACTTGCCAGAGTTGTATAGCTAGTAAATGTCTAGGGTTGGATTTGAAAACATATCTTCCTGATTACAGGCCTAGTGCTCTATCCACTGCACTACCTCTCTGCCTTTTGGCATACTTACCCTTTCAAAATGTTGTTTACTTCAGCAAACTATAGGCCAGTCTTCCAAGTAGATGCTTCAGTGAGTCCTAAGGAGTCCTTGTTCTTTCTAGCTCCTTTCCCTGTCTCCTCTTCCTGCCCAAAGGCAAGTCCCTGAGACTTGTGGTGAGATTCCACATACAGAGAAGACATGTATCATTCGATGGCCAGCACCTTCCTATCAACAGTTTCCCAAGGAAATTGCCTAAGAATAATCAAGTTCAACAGAGAAGAGTCAAGTTCAACATATTATTTTCTAAGAAATATCCAAAGAATGCTAAAAGTGGATCACTGTTGAAATAATGAGGACACCTTTCCCCTTCACTTTGGTTTTTATACTCCTGAGTATGTGAGATTCCCTACGGGGGCAGTATAGCAACTCCATTAATCAGCTACTTCTAAATTGTCTTCCTGCTCATATTATATTTAATTTTGAGGGCTCATTCTGCCTCCTCTGGAGGTCATCAGACCCTTATTTCAGTATAATACAACATGTATGTTAATAAAGTAAAATATTATTAGGTTGACAGAGACAAACAATTACCTTTAAACTATTTTATAAAGTTTAATTATCATAAATGTTTAGTTCAGAGTTGTAAACCAAATCATAGAAAGAATTTACCAGGCAATAGTTTGCTAACATAATTAGATAATATTCTCTTCTTAATTGAACAATAGATTTAGAGCTTAAAGGGACTTTGTGTACCATCTGATCCAACCCTCTGATTTTACAAATAAGCTATCTTTGCATCAAGAGAAGTTAAATGATTGCTCCAGATCACACAGGCAGTAAGTAGAAGAGCCAAAATTTGTTCTCAAATCAGTGACTTCCTTCAAGTCCCAGTTAAATTCTTACTTTCTACTTGAAGGCATTTCCCATTGTTCTTATTTTTAATGACTTTTCTCTATTATTTTCTATACATCTCATATATAGTTTATTTATCCATAATTTTTTTACATATTGTCTATTCAACTGGACTATGAACTTCTCAAATGCACGAACTAATTTTATTTATTTTGTTTTCATTCTCTTTGGCTCTCTAAAATTTAGCCTAAACCTGCCACATAGTAAGCTTATAATAAAAATTTATTGACTTACTGACTTTGAGTACAGTAGTTCTTCCACTTCACCAGGCTACCATGACACCTTAAAATGCTATCATTCGTATTTTTATTTCATTAATTCAGAATTGACTTTTCTCAAATAATCTTCATTGATATGACTTGCCTTCAAATAAAGGCTGGCCATTATATGAATCTCATTGATTTACCATGTTTAGATTTCACATTTCGACATAATATTAAGGGTACACTGAAAGTCTTAGTACAATTTGGAAGTTTAATAGTTTAAAACAACGTTAAAATATTTGAGTTACCTACATAACTTCCATATGATTATTTTAGATAACAATGACATATATATATATACACTATAAAGTGTATATATGTCTATAATATATGAGTGTAACCTATTCTTTATCTATAACAGAGGATTGAGAGATACAATCATAGTATCAAAAATAAAAAAATAATCATAGTACTGGGTAGTATAATATCATCTGTTGTTATGATAGAGATCTGAGTTTTAATAATGTGTAGAATTTTACTGCATCAACAATAGCCTTACATTATTAATTGACTAAGTAAGTAAGAACTCATCCCTTTAGAAAGGGAAGTAAAATATAAAATGACATCTTGGACAATATATTTTCCATTTCTGCAGAATACCCTGGAAATTCTTTACCTGTATTACACTAAAGAATATTATGTTTTCAAAGAATAAAATTTATCTTCCATGAAACAGACAATTTACTAAATTAATAGATAAATTAGCTAAATAAAATAGCCCATTAGATCCACTGTCATATTTTAAAAGCCAGGTTGTAGAAGGGAAGCAGAAGTTAATGTGTAAACATAACCACATTGAAATGACAGGAACTATCAGTCTATAGTGGGCAGTTGTGGTCACTCAAATGAAGCCAGCAAACTGCTGCTGGCTTATGGTCTTACAAGAAACTCTGGATTTAGACAGACTGGGAAGTGAGGGTAGTAACTCTAATGTCTGCTTGGACTGTACCCCTACTAAGATTTTCCCTGAAAACCTCTAAATTGAGCTTGAATCAATTTCTTCAAAAAAAGGTAGTGTTCCACAGGTTTCTATATATCCCATGTCACAACTGTCACTGTCTCCTCATGCTCTGGTCCTTCTTCTTTAAGCCAACTCCAAGTTTCTACTCAGCAACTGTCCTTGAATCAATCTGTCATCACAAATACAGAAACAATTGTGGGAATCATAAAAACAAAACAAAACAAAACAAAACATTCACACCTTATCAAAGACATTTATTGGTAGATCAAAATCTTCATTACTTAATTGATATTCAATAAGACCTTTTTTACCTCATGTAGAAAGTTACCACTCATGAAAAAGTCATACAGGACAAAAATTTAAGATGTGAGTCTTATTGAATGTATTCTAGATAGATTATATGGCAATGTAGATGAAGATCATATAATTTTGGAACAATATTTTCTCTAATAATCATTATGCTCCCTCTCCTGTTTCTGGAGTTGGCTTATTTGAACAGAAATGAAATTTTTGCTTTCTTATTTACTGGAAAAGATTTAATATATTCCTTCCATATGCTCGTTGCCTTTTTCCCTCTTCCAATTAATGTTCTATTTGTGTACCTTCTTAAATAACCAATAAAATAGAAACTTTCTAAAGATTTTATAAAGCATAAAAACTCAATATACTAGCATTCACACTCAAAATATAGAATAACTTAGGAATTTGATGCCTTTAGATAAAAATTCCCCAGATACCTTATTTTTAAATTCCTACTGAAAAAATGGATTGATCTTTCCCCACTGTACCCCTGCTACAAGTCACCCATAAATTAAAGAAAATGCATTATTTTTATTTTCTTATCTTAGATCTCACTTTTTCCACTCCTTTGGAGGCAATGCAGAATAAATACTGTAAAATGGCTCATTTCTGCTTATACTCTGTCTCTTACTACCTACATATATCATCTCAATCACCTATAGAAATGTTTGTGTCAAAGGCTAAGAAAGCTGATAAAATTTTTCCTTGTAGGTTATGAATATGAGTACTCCAGCATCTCTGCATTGAAAGAAAAATAGTCACATTTGGTGTTTGTGATGACTTGAAGTAGTGAAAATATTTTTACTGCCAAGAAAAACAGTTTTATGGTGTTCAGTCCTGAATCTCTAAAAGCTGGATTTTTAGTACAGCAAATTACTATGCTTATCACCAAGATTTTTCAAAATGGGTGCAATTTATTATGTAGGCAGTCTTCAGTGGTAAGTTTGTCTATATATTTAATTATTTAAAATAGCAGAGGAAGGGGAGACTGAGCAATGATGGCAGAATAAAAGCAGAGACCTGCCTGTGCTTTTCCCAAAACCTCCTTCAAATAAAAATAATGATGCTAAACAAATTCTAGAAAGCCAGAACCACCAAAAAGCTTGAGCAAAACAATTTTTCAGCCCATGATAACTTAGAAGGTCAGTATCAAATATCTGCACACTAGTGTGAGAGAGCTTAGACTAGCCCAAACTTTAACAAACATCCTGGACTCCAGGGAAACCAAGAGTAGGTCTTAGGAGCTATTGAAGCATCAGCAGCAATGTCTGCTTCAGGAGTTCTCAGATTTCATATAGTAAGGATATCAAATAATTATTCTAAAGTATTTACAGGAGTCTTTTTGCAAGCATTTAGGCAGAACTCTGTTTCTCTACCTCTATTCAGATCCTGATCATGCCCTTGGGTAGCAATCCCAGGGCAAGAAGAGGCAACAGCACACTAGAGCTTGTAGCCATAGTAGGGACCTTCCTCACATGTCCATGACATAAAAGAGTACATGTGATCATTCACAGAATAGAAAAGTCAAAAACTCACCTCTTCTTATAGGATAGTAATTTGGAAGAACTGAAAATGTATAGGTCTTTAGACTTATCTCAGAAAACAACTGCAAAAAGCTTCTGAAGCTTTGGACAATACACAATCCACCTTGGAAGCAGCACCCTACTTTAATAAAGAGTTAAAAGTCAAGTAATAAGTAGAAAAAAATAAGCAAACAACAGAAAAAAATATTTTAACATAGAAAGTTACTATGGCAACAAGAAAGCTCAAAACACATTCTAAGAAGAAGATAACAAAGTCAAAGATCCTTCATCCAAATCCTTCAAGAAAAACAGTGAAATAATCTCAAAACTTAAACTGATTTTGAAAATCAAATGAGTGGTAGAGAAAAAAATTGGGAAGAGAAATGAAACTTATACAAGAAAATCATGGAAATAAAAGTCAAATTTTGGCAAAATAATGGGGAACATAACACCTTCAAACAGATTAGGCCAAAAGACAAAGGAAATCCAAAAAACGAAGGAGAAGAATGCCTTAAAAAGCATAATTGGTCAAATGAAAAGAAAAGCACAAAATTCACTGAAGAAAAAAAAAAGGGAGAATTAGCCAAATGGAAAAAGGAGGTTCAAAAACTCAATGAAGAAAATAATTCCTTAAAAATTAGGATTGAGCAGATAGAAGTTAATGAATATGAAAAATCAAGAAACAAGATAGCCAAGATTAAAAAAACAAATAGGAAAATGTGAAATGACTCATTGGGGAAAAATTGGAAAAAAAAATCTTACCTGAAAAATAGATTCAGAAGATTTAATTTAAGAATTAATGGACTACTACAGAGCAGTAATAAACTAAACCAGCTACATCCAGTGGGAGAACTCTGGGAGATGACTATGAACCACTGCATGGTATTCCCAATCCCTCTAAATTTGCCTGCCTGCATTTTGGATTTCCTTCACAGGCTAATTGTACACTATTTCAAAGTCCAATTCTTTTTGTACAGCAAAACAACTGTTTGGACATGTATACACATATTGTATTTAATTTATGCTTTAACATATTGAACATGTATTGGTCAACCTGACTTCTGGGGGGGGAAGGAGGAGAAAATTAGAACAAAAGGTTTGGCTATTGTCAATGTTGTGAAATTACCCATGCATATATCTGGTAAATAAAAACTATTAAAATATTAATGGACTAGCTAAGGCATAATCAAAAAAGAGCATAGATATCATCTTTTAAAATATTTTAATTCACATTGCTTTATGAATTGTGTAAGAAGGAAAAATCAGAACAAAAGGGGAAAATCATGGGATAGGAAAAAAATAGAAAAACAAAGATAACATAGCATGTACTGATTTACATTTGATCTCCAGAGATCTTTTTATGGATGCAGATGGAATTTTCTATCCAAAGTCTATTGTGATTGGCTTAGATAACTACTGAGAAGAACCAAGTCTTTCATAGTTGGTCATTGCACATTTTTGCTGTAGAATATATTCCTGGTTCCACTTGTTTCACTCAGCATCAGTGCATATAAATCTTTCCAGGTCTTTCTAAAATTAGCTTGTTCATTATTGTTTATAGAACAATAATATTCCATTACCTTCATATGTCAAAAACTTGTTCAGCCATTCCCCAATTGATGGCAACTACTCATTTTCCAGTTCTTTGCCATCATAAAAAACAAAAAAAAAAGCTGCTACAAATATTTCTGCACATATGGGTTATTTTCCATCCTTTATAATTTCCTTGGGTTACAGAGATAGTAGTGACACTGCTGAGTCAAATAGTATGCACAATTTATAGCCCTTTAGGCATAGTTCCAAATTGCTCTCCAGAATGGTTAGATCATATCACAATTCCACCAATAATGCATTAGGGTCCCATAACCCCTCCAACATTTATCATTATCCTTCCCTGTCATCCTAGCCAATCTGAGAAAAGTGAGGGAATACCTCAGATTTGTTTTAATTTGAATTTTTCTAATCAATAGTGATTTAGAACATTTTTCATATGGCTAGTTTTAATTTCTTCGTGTGAAAATTATCTCATCATATCCTTTGACCATTTTTTAGTTGGTAAATGACTTATATTTTTATAAAATTTGACACAGTTCTTTTTATATTTTAGAAATGTAACAGAGAAATGCTATCTAAAAATATTTCCCCAGGTTTGTACTTCCCACTTAATCTTGTTTCTGGTAGTTTTGTTTGTGTAAAAACTTTTTTTTATTTAATATAATCAAAGTTGCCCATTTTGCTTTGCATGTTGTTCTCTAGTTCTTTGGTCTTAATTTCCTCCCTTCTCTGATAGGTAAATTATCCCTTCCTTTACTAATTTGCTTATATTATCACCATTTATGCTCAAATCATGTCCCCATTTTGATTTTATTTTGCTATGGGGTGTGAGATGTAGGGCTATAATGAGTTTCTTCTATATTTTATAGTTTTCCCAGAAATTTTTGTCAACAATGAGTTCTTATCCCAGAAGCTGGAGTTTGGGGATTTATCAAATACTAGATGAGTATGTGCCTTGTTTATCGTGTCATATTGTATCTAATCAATGTCACTGATCTACCACTCTGTTTCTTAGCCAGTACCAAATAGTTTTGATAACTGCTGCTTTATAACATAATTTTAAGTTTGTTACTACATATAAAGTACTCCGTCCTTTGTATTTTTTTTTTTTCACTAATTCCCAGGATATTCTTGACCTCTTGTTTTCCCAGATGAATTTTGTTATTCTTTCTCCTAGTTCCACAAAATAATTTTTTGATACTTTAATTGGTATGACACAGAACAAGGAGATCAATTTAGGAAGAATTGTCATTGTTATCATATTAATTCAGCCTACTCATGAACAATTCATATTTTTCCAATTGTTTAGGTCAACTTAATTTGTTTGAGAAGTGTTTTGTAATTCTGTTCCTGTAATTCTTAGGTTTATCTTGGCAGATATACACCAAAATATTTTTTCTAGTTATTTTAAAGAGAATTTCTCTTTCTTCTCTTGTTGCTGAATTTTCTTAATAATATACAGAAGAGCTGATGATTTATGTGAATTTGTTTTACATCCTGCAATGATGCTAAAGCTGTCAATTGTTTTGAATTAGTTTTTGGAAGTTTTTCTATGATTCTCTAAGTATAGCATCATATTATCTGCAAAGATAAGTTTTATTTCCTCATTGTTATTCTAATTCATTTGTTTTTTTCTTATTAATAAAGCTAACATTTATAATACAATATTAAATAATAATTGGGCATCTTTACTTTAACTGTGATCATATTCTGAATGCATTTATCTCTCTATTTCAGATAATATTTGCTGTTGGTTTAAATAGATAGTGTTTATTACTTTAGCGCCTTATTTTTTACTTCATTACTTTAAGAAAAGCTTCATTTATCCCTATGATTTCCAAATTTTTAAAAATAGGAATGGATCCAGCATTTTGTCAAAAGCTTTTTCTGCATCTCTTAAAATTATCATATTATTTCTGTAAATTTTCTGTTTGATATATTCGATTAAGGTATTGTTTCCTTGATATTGAACTAGTCCTGCATTTCTGGTATAAATCCCAGTTGCTTATACTGTATTGTCATGCTGATAAGTTCCTATAATCTTGTTGCTAATATTTAATTTAAAATGTTTGCATCAATATTCATTAGGGCGATTGATCTGCAATTTTCTTTCTCTTTTTTGGCTCTTCATGGTTTGTGCCATTATTGTATCATAGAAGGAATTTGGCAGGACTCCTTCTTTACCTGTTTTTCCAAATAATTTACTTAGTATTGGAATTAATTGTTTTTAAAGGTGTGGTTGAATATCCTTGTGAATCCATCTGGTCCTGGAGATGTATTCTTAGGGAGTTCATTAATGATTTCTCAATTTCATTTTCTAAATGCCTATTTAAGTAATTTATTTCTTTTTCTGTTAATCTGAGAAATTTATATTTTTGTAAATATTCATCCAATTCTGTTAGATTGTTGGATTTGTTGCCATACAAATGGGCAAAATAGCTCGTGACTATTGCTTTAATTTATTTTTCATTGGTGTAAATTCACCTTTTTTCATTTTTGATTCTGGTTATTTTTTCTTTCCTTTTGCTAATTAACCAGAAATTTATCTATTTTTTCATAAAACCAACTCTATTCTATTAATTAGTTCAACAATTTTCTTATTTTCAGTTTTATCAATATCTCCCTTAAATTCCAGAATTTCTCATTTGGTATTTAATTGGGGGGGGGAAATTACAATTTTTTCCTAGCTTTTTGAGTTGCATTCCCAACTCATTGATCTTATCTCTCTCTTTTATTCCTGTAGGTATTTAAAGATGTAAAATTTTCCCTAAGAACTGCTTTGACTGTATCCAAAAGGTTTTGATCTCAATATTGACATTCTCTTGGATAAAATTATAGATTGTTTCTGTGATTTATTCATTATTCTTAAAAAAAATCATTTATCCTTTAAAGGTAGATCATTTTTTTTTATTCGCTTCTAGTCTATCTTTTCCTAGAACTTTATTGAATATGATTATTTTTCTATTGTGGTCTGAAAAGGAAGCATTTATTATTTCTGCATTTAACTGAAAGGATTTTATGCCCTAATAAATGGTCATTTTTTAAAATTCATTTTTCCAAATTATCCCCTCCCTCCCTCCACTCCCTCCCCCCGATGGCAGGTAATCCCATACATTTTACATGTGTTACAATATAAGCTAGATACAATATATGTGTGTAAATACCATTTTCTTGTTGCACATTAATTATTAGCTTCTGAAGATATAAGTAACCTGGGTAGATAGACAGTAGTGCTAACAATTTACATTCACTTCCCAGTGTTCCTTCTCTGGGTGTAGTTATTTCTGTCTATCATTGATCAACTGGAAGTGAGTTGGATCTTCTTTATGTTGAAGAGTTCCACTTCCATCAGAATACATCCTCATACAGTATTGTTGTTGAAGTGCATAGTGATCTTCTGGTTCTGCTCATTTCACTCAGCAACAGTTGATTTAAGTCTCTCCAAGCCTCTCTGTATTCCTCCTGCTGGTCATTTCTTACAGAGCAATAATATTCCATAACCTTCATATACCACAATTTACCCAACCATTCTCCAATTGATGGACATCCATTCAAATTCCAGTTTCTAGCTACAACAAAAAGAGCTGCCACAAACATTTTGGCACATACAGGTCCCTTTCTGCTCTTTAGTATTTCTTTGGGATATAATCCCAATAATATCAATGCTGGGTCAAATGGTATGCACAGTTTGATAACTTTTTGGGCATAGTTCCAAATTGCTCTCCAGAATGGCTGGATTCTTTCACAACTCCACCAACAATGTATCAGTGTCCCAGTTTTCCCACATCCCCTCCAACATTCATCATTATTTGTTCCTGTCATCTTAGCCAATCTGACAGGTGTGTAGTGGTATCTCAGAGTTGTCTTAATTTGAATTTCTCTGATAAGTAGTGATTTGGAACACTCTTTCATATGAGTGGAAATAGTTTCAATTTCATCATCTGAGAATTGTCTGTTCATATCCCTTGACCTAAATGGTCATTTTTTTGTGTAGATGTCATATACTGCCCAGAAAAAGCTGTATTCCTTTCTGTTGCTTCTATTTTCTCCAGAGGTCTATTATATTTAGGTTTTCTAGCATTTTATTAACCTCTCTAGTTTCTTTCTTGTTTATTCTTTCATTAGATTTTCTGATTCTGAGAAAGTTTGAGGTCCCACAATAATATAATTTTGCTGTTTATTTCTTCCTGTTACTGGCTTAATGTCTTCTCTAGGAAGTTGTATGCTCCACCATTTAGTGCATATACATACATTTAATACCCTAACTACTTAATTGTTTACAGCACCCTTTATGAATATATATTTTCCTTCCTTATCTCTTTTAATTACATCTGTTTTTACTTTTGCTTTATTTGAGATCAGCATTGCTATCTCTGCTTTATTTTTTATTTTTTGCTTCAGCTGAAGTAGATTAAATTTTAGACTCTATATGTGTTTCCATGTTTCAACTGTATTTCTTGTAATCAGCCTATTGTAGGATTCTGTTTTTTTAAATACATGCTGCTATTTGCTTCAGTTTTAGGGGAAAGTTCATTCTATTCACATTCACAATTATGATTACCAGCTCTGCATTTCCTTCCATCCTGTTTCCTCTCCTATATACACTTTTGTTCTCTCTTTGCACCCTGGTTCTTAGTACTATTCTTTTGACTCTCCCCATCCACTACCTTATCTTCTATCATGCCTCTCCCTTCTTTTACCTTTGTTTCTCTAGTGTTTCTGTCCTCACTTCGATCCTACCCCTACCTTTTCTTTCCTCTTTCTCTTCCTGCTTTTTTATAGGGTTAGATGCATCTCTGTACCCAACTGAATGATTGTTATTTCTTCTTTGCATCAGAACTGATGAGATCAATCTTCCAACAATTCATTCCTCTTTCTCCTTTTCTTAGTTTGTAATAGGTCTTTTCTGCCTCTTCATGTGATCTAATATGTGACATTATGTCTCCTCTTTCCTCTTCTTTCAGTACAGTCATTTTTCCTACCCCTTAATGTCTTTTTCTTTGATATCATCACATCAGAATTCATTCACAACCATATCCTCCTTCCATGTTATGCTCCCCTCTAATTGCCCTAGGAACAGAAACAGTTCTCAAGAGTTACAGATAATCATTTTCCATCTCTTGATGTCAACACTTTAATCTTTAAATAACACACATTTTTCCTCCTGTATTCTTTTGTATGCTTCTGTTGAGTCCTGTGTTTGAAGATTACATTTTTGGTTTAATTCAATTTTTTTTTCAATAGAAATGATTGAATGTTTCTTACTTCATTGAAGATCCATAACCTCCCCTGAAAGATGGATCCTCAGTCTTGCTATGTAGTTTGTTTCTAACCCCAGGTCCTTTGCCTTAAAAAATATGGTATTCCAGGCCCTCTGATTCTTTATTGTAGAAGCTGCCAGACTCTGGGTAATTCTGACTGTTACACCTAGAAATTTGAATTGTTTTTGTCTGGCAATTTGCTGTATTTTTTCCTTAACACTGTAATTCTGGAATTTTGCAACAATTCCCCTTGGGATTTTTCTTGTTTCATCTCTTTCCAAAGGTGAATGATATATTTTTTCAATGATTATTTCCCCCTCTGTTTCTAGAATTTGGAGATAATATTCCTTGATGATCTCTTGATGGATGCTATTCAGTTTTTATTTATGATCATGGCCTTCAAGTAGACCGATAATTTCTTAAATTATCTCTTCTGGATTTATTTTCTAGGTTAGCTGTTTTTCCAATGAAGTATTTACATTTTCATCTGTTTTTTTGTCTCTTTCATTTGTTTGACTGATTATTGATGTCTCATAGTCATTAGCTTAATAATACTATATAAAAAAGGGAAAGAGAGAAATGTACTAAGAGAAAATTATAGGGAGAGATACAATATGGTAAATTATCTCATATAAAGGAGGCAAGAACAAACTTTCACAGTGGAGGGAAATGGGAAAGGTGAGGGGAAATGAATAAACTTTGATTTCATTAGAATTGGATAATAACAAATACACTCAATTGAATATAGAAATCTATTTTTGGTCAATTGATAGATGCAAGGGCAGATTGGAGTAGAGGATAGTCTAAGAAAAATACTTTTGAGGGTGAAAGAAGAGAAAGAATAAAATAAATAGGGGGTGAAAATAGATTGAAAGAAATAGTAGAAGTAAGTGGGGGGAAGTTGAAGCAATTTTCTCCGATAAAGACCTCATTTTTCAAACATATAGGCAACAGCATCAAATTTGTGAAAATAATAGCCATTCCTAAACTGATAAATGACCAAGAGATAGGAACAGTTTTTAGATATAGTAATCACAATTTTCTATAATCATATGACAAATATTCACCATTGATTGAAGTGATTCAAATTAAATGATTTTGAGGTATTACCTCATACCTAGTTGATTGACTAATAGAACAGAAAATCAAAATGACACTGGGTGGAGAAGTTGTGAGGAAAAGGCGAAATTAATGCACTGTTGTTAGAATTGTAAACTGATACAACAATTCTGTAGAGCAATTTGGAACTTTTACCAAAAGACTATTAAACTGCATATATCCTTTGACATAGTAAATCCTTACCAGTCTGTGTCCCAAAAGAGTTAAAAAAAAAGAAAAGAAAAGAAAGGAACCTATATGTACAAAAATGTTTTAACAGATCTTTTCTCAGGACAAATAATTGGAAATTGAAGGAATGTCCATCAATTGGGGAATGGCTGAACGAAATGTGTTATGTGATTGTCATAGAATACTATTGTGCTATAAAAATGATGGGACAGGATGCTCTCAGAAAAACCTGGAAAGATTTCTGAGTAGATGCAAAACTAAATGTACTGTATACAAAGTAATACTAGAACTGTAAAATGATCATCTTTAAATGACTTAATGATTCCCAGCAATACAATGATTCAAGACAACTCTGAAGGTCTTGTAATGAAAAATGCTATTCAGTCTCCAGAGAAACAACTCAAGCTATTTAAGTATAAATTGAAAGCATACATTTGTTGTTGTTGTTATTTTTTAATTTTCTTTTTTTTTTCTTTAGGGTTTTTAATCTATGTTTTGTTTTATAACATGATCATTATGGAAATGTTTTTCATGACCATACATGTATAATTTATATTGAATTGCTTGTCTGTTCAAAGGAGAGGAAGATTGGAATGAGAAGGGAGAAAGGCAGAGAATTTTGAATTAAAAATTTTACAAATGTTAAAAATTTTTTTTTACATATAATATGGGGAAAAATCTAAATAAATTTTAAGAAATAAGAATAGCAGCAGAAGGCTAAGGAGTAAAATCATTAATTTTTATCCAATGAGAAGGTGAAATGATTTGAAAATTAAAATATTGAACTCTGAATCTTTAAACAAAGAACAGGCCTTCAGATTATGACATAATTAAAAAAAAATGGAAGTAATCAGTCAAATACAATTAAAATATATTAAATCCAGCATCATTAACAACAACCTTACCTTCATAGGTATTTACAGAAAAGCCCATCTCTTCTTTTGTTGACCATGAAGTCAGTTCTTCATTATTATTTGCATCTTTGATTTTTTTTTTTAATTTTTGGATCTTTTTTGGTCACATGAACGTCAGTCTGAATTTTGTATTGTAAATGACCTTGTGAAATCATTGTCCCTCGATTCACACATGAGAAAAATGAAATTATTAGAGTAGACATATTCTAAGAAGTTTTTTTTTTTTTTTAATTTTAAATCTGTGATTCTGTGTTCCTACAATCCCAATCTGAATTCACATTGTATTGCAGAGATGACCCTGAGTCATAGGCAACAATGGTGGACTTTCAGTTAAGAACCTACCAGGCTAGATTGGGTAAAGTATTGTTTTGATATAATATTGCTGTTAACTTGAGAAAGATTGATGGCTAAGTTGGTCACAAGATGGTGCATTTTTTAAAAACACATTCATCAAGACTGTCTTCTATGATTTAGAGGGGTTGTGATCTGTATTTGTTGAAAGAATATATAGTCTAATGAAACTATAGTTACATGTAAGTACTAAGGTACAAGCTGTAAGACTTTAGGATTCTTACTTTAGTTATTTAATTTACTTCTTATTTAATTGATAGAATAGTTAGAAATAAGGATTTATTATATGCTTACTATATGTCAGGTACTATTTTTGAAGCAATTACAAACATAGTCTCATTTTGTCCTCATATCCCTGGGATGTAGTTGCTATGATTATTCTTATTTTACTGATGAAGAAATTGAGTTAGCCAGAGATTAAATAAATTGCTCAGGGTCACATTGTGAATAGATGTGCTGCATTTGCACTGAAGTCTTCCTGATTCCAGATTCAGTGATATCTACTTACTTTTGACTTAAATACTAGTAAAACATAATTATCAAAGATAATGATATTGTTTTGTTGTTATTCTAAGAACAATTCTAAAGTACATGGGTAGGAGTCAGAAAGAGGTAAATTTAGGTTTGTTATAATCATAAGAATGTAGGTATTTCTAATACTTAGAACTATATCCTCATGTCATAGGCACAACAGGTACTCAATAATTATTTGTTTAATTGAATTTTAAAAGATCCTCATTTAAACTCCAGTCACATGAAACAGAAACTAATGTAAGCAATGAGATCTTGTCTCTTGATGTTGGGTTGGCTCATTACTTCAGATGACACATATTAACCTTGATAAGCAACCACAACAGCATTTTCAGTTTTATGTATGTCATCAGATACATATTAGGTCAACAAGTACTTAATTTCCAGGAAAAACAAAATCATGGACCAATATTCTAAATGTAGCAATAGGTAGACTTGTTAAGCAATAATATATTGGCAACCTAATGAAAAGTCATTACCCCTAAATAATGGACCACATCAGAAAGTTAATTATCTCAGGGCAAGACTATTGGTGGTTCATGCAGACAAGGTCAATTATCTTATGCCACGTACCCCCTTTTAGAATATATTATGAATAATTCACACATAAAAATTAGCTAATAAAGCATGTTAAAATAAAAGGTGGTAAAAACATTGAATTCAATGTTAATGTATTTAAGATAATAGCAAGAGAACAATTATAGCTGGATAATATTCACACCTAGATTATGAGAAATTACAAGTTGTGGGTTAGAGTTCACATTACAAAGTCTTTTTAAAAGTGACATGCTCAGCATTTGGCCACTTCCAAAACTATGATGCCATGAGAGGAATATTTTTCCTTCAATTTCTACTTTTCATTTTAGCATTTAGATATGTCCCCTTGTCTCATATCCAAATCCAGTGTACTTTGCATGCTTTATCCAATGGAATTGTCTTAATACATCTCCTGGATACTTGTAATGGTAGACATTTATTTTACCATAGATGTAATTGACATCTAAGCATTTTTTCTATTTAATCTGGCTTTCTTCCATGTTAGAAAATGTATTGTGACTAATTGCAGGTAGATTTGGTATGCTTTAGAAGTTTTAAATCCCTTTCCTTTGTCATTTTCTTATTTTCATCAAACTCTTCTGCCTCCAGCTCATGGGACCATAAAACCTTCCATTCAGTACCAACATGAAATAATTCTTAAGTGGAAATGAGAAGAAAAATACTTAGGATCCAAAGTTTTATTGCTAAGAAAATGTTATGTTTCTTTACAAAGGTCACTATTGGAAATATAAGCTTTTTGCTTTTTGGAAGTCAGTTTTCTCTATTTTCATTCAAAATAATCTATTTAAAATAGCTCATACTTAAGGACAACAATGTTTGTATCACCAATTTCTCTTTGTGATTTCTCTAAATATAAATATAGTGTTTCTACCTACATCAGTTTTTTTATTTTTTCATTTAAAAATTATTAATCAATAGATATAATTAGAAAACAATGTTGAACAATGCCTTTTCTTCTGACTTCAAGCTTTGTCTTTTGGAATAAAAAAAATATTCTCTGGCTTTCTTCAGAGTATAAGATCAAATCTTTGTTAACTGAAAGGTGAATATAGGGAAAGGGAGGAGAATCATTCAAATCTCTAAAAAATGATCAAAATAGTTTGTGGAGCAAACAAAACAACTATTTGTTCAATGCCATTCCAACTCTTGATAAAGAATTGAACAACATGGGTTGCAAAAGTGCATATTCCATAAAGTATTAGTTGGTTAGTTTATTAGTTTTGTTAAATTGTTTTTCTTTGTTAAAATAGAAAGTTTGGTAAGGAGGGAGGCAAGTTAATCAAATATGATTGCTATAAAGATCAAAAAGAACATAAAAGCACTTTTAAAGGATTAGATACAAAGTTAAACCAGTAGTCTCCAAAGTGTTCATTTTTCCTCTATCTACCTGGGAAGGGAGGCTTTGTGCAGGTTTCATGCTGAGTTGAGAGCTATATACTCTCTGAAAAAAATGAACTTTCAGAAACCCTGACTGTATTTTGATTTTGTCTCACTATTTTTGACGCAAAGTACTCTAATGATAAAAAGATGAAGTAGATAAAAATCAAAGAATAATAATAAAGCCATCTCTAACATATTATCAATGGTAGGATTTTAGTTGAAGGTATTATAATTATTCATTATGAAGTAAAATTCTGTAATGAACTGTTCAGACTCTAGAGCAGTGAAATCTTTTGCTCTCTCTGGACTAGGAAGAATGATGAATAGGACTTTTCTGTCTTTAGCTTCTTTAGCTCTTTTAAACATTATGCAAGAGATTCCTAAAGGAGAAATTCTTCTATAATTTTGAAAACTAATGAATGATCTTTTTATGAAAGAAATTCAAATCCCTTTCTGTATACTCAAGACTTTCATATAGATTTTTATGTTCTCTTCCCTATTCTCTTTTGTGAAATTCTATAAGTAAAAGAAAGTTTTGTCTACCTGCTAATGTGTATGATGCATTTAAGGATAAACCTGATGATAACTTTTGTGTGAAAATTTTACTATCATAGGCCCTTTAGTTTCCTGATCATATTCGATGTTACTCCTATTCCTCTCTATTCATAAAAAGGAACTTTCCCCCCCCACTCTTTTAGTCAGAGTTGCCAAGTAAGGATTTATGTTTCCTTTTGTATATGAGATTTTACCTTTTCATAGTATTCTCAAGTTTATCTCTTAACCTCATTAGGTCTTCTTCTGCTTCTAAAAGATTATTTGATGTTTAATTTACTCTTATCTTTTAAAAGAAATAATTTCAACTCACTTCCCTGATTTCAGTATGATATCAGTCTGCAGATGTAAATAGAAGTTCCCAGTTGGTAGGCACAAATCATAATCTTGTCTAAATTTTATTAAAAAAAATAAATAAATGGATGTTATTAATATTGATAACTGCAGACTTCTGCCCTGTAACTCTAACTTCAAAGGATGAAAATTTTATATCAACGATATATTATGGGTATTTCTGACCTATAAATAACCTAGAATCTGGAAAAAATGAGCCATTCACATGGTCTATTTATTAAGCACCAACTTTGTGCCAAGCATTGTGCTAAGTACAGTGGACATAATAATTACAAGAAAGACAGTCCCACTTCTCAAAGAGCTTGCAATCTAAAGTGGGGGGGGTATAAAACCAAACAAAGAAAACAAAAAAAAAAAATGAGGCACAAAAGTGGAGGCATTATCAGAGAATAGCTTGTTCCATGAAGTTGAAACCAGGTAGAGCAACAGTTGCAAAATGGATGAGATGAAAATACAGTTTCTGAATTCTAAAAAGGAAGGCACTGGGCACTGGTATTCTACCCTCCGGCCCTCCTATGAGAGAGAACAGGAGGCTAAATGATACAGGGCCTGTCAAGTTTTCATTAACCAACATAGTAGTGAGTTTAGAAGTGATGAATCTATTTTGGGAGGGGCATCTTTTTCCATGTAGTTGAAACCAATCAGGGTAGCCGATACAAAGTAGAATAGATATTATTATTAATAGTAATAATAACAATAACACCAATAATTATTTTTCTTTCTATTTTTTTTTTGGAGGGGAGCTCTGGAAGTGAAATATTATCTGCTGCCTTATTTTATGTCTCTACAATTACTAGTGCCAATTCCATGCTCTCTGAGTTTTTCTGCTTTCTTTTCTGTAAGGAGAAATTTCAGCAGAATTTCAAGATTAGGAGAATTGTAAGAGCTATCTGTCCTATATCAATTGCAACAGTGGGGGAAGAGAAATTAAATTAAATTTTTTCATTATATAAAAATAGTTGCATTAACAGATGACTGAAATTCCAATGATTGGAAGAGGATGGAAAGGTATCAGTGAAATGACTTTATTTAGATGATCTACTTTTTTGAATACTTTTCCCAGCATCTCTTTAGAACAATTAGATCTTCTCTCCTCCTCTATTCTTGTTATTGATCTTCACCCCAGAGGTTATCAAAAAAGACTTTTTAAGATTAATGTGAATATGTGAGAATTACTATCTGATGCATTTATTTCAACACATCTATGGGAACAGCTGTTTATATAACATAAGCAGCTGTTCTTATGACATGATAAGCATCTATGCATTTTATTTAAAAGGAAAGCTGTGTTCTTATAGTCTCTTACTCAGTAGCCTCAATATTGTGCAAAAGTGTCTTTCTTCCATTGCATAGTGAAAAGGCGAAGGCACCACTTGTTTGTGGTATGTCATTTTTTTTTGTTTGTTTTTTGTTTGTTTTTTTTTTTTATTAATAAGCTTAGGTTTGCAAGATGGGTAGTGAAAGATTTATTGGCTTTGATGATGTGAGATCTTCTTTTGGGGAAGCAGTAACCACAGAATGCTCTCTTTGATCATTCTTTGTCACTAGCTTTCAAAATGTAGTAAGTAATTTGGTACTACAGCCCCATTTAAGCAGCTATAACATTTTATGCCACATAATATACTTGAGTTTTCAAGACAAACTTCATAGAGTCTGCTTTTCCCCCTCTCTTAACTTCAATGTTTTAACAAGCCATAAATAGTTACTTATTTTTTCCCTAAGGATAAAATCTTAAAGTAGCAACCTTACAATGTTACTCAAAGAAGAAAATGAAGCTAAAATTAATTTAAGCAGTGATTGATAACAGGTGGAATTCAGACAAAGGTACCAGTCAATAGCTAGAGATATGCACTTCTTTAAAATGCCTCCTAAATTCTGTATCCTGTTTAATATATACTAAAAATGCTACTTTTTTCATTTGTGAAGAATAGAATTTGAGGAACTTCAAAAAATATATTAATGAATATTTCCTTGATTAAAAAATCTTGAAACAGTTATTTAATTTATTCTATGAAAATAGGTGATTTAAAAAATTCTAATACCTATATTTATTATTTTTTGAGAGGGGAGAGAAATATGTAAGACATTAAAAATGAGAGGATGTAAGAAAGGAAGAATTTGCATATATATATTTAATTTACAAAGAACTTTCCTCATAGCTCTATCTGATAATTTATTCCATTTTATTATCAAGTGATATATTAGGAAATTAAGAGTAAGAAAGGAATTAAGTGATTTTGTCATAGAGCTTATTCAAGCAAGAAAATGGAGAAGAAACCAGAAGAGAGGAAGGAAAGAAAAGGAGAATAGAGGATCAGAGAAAAGGAGGAGGAAAAAAAGGGAAAGGATGAAGGGAGGGAGAAGGAAAGGAAAAGGTTAAAGAAGGAAAGGAAATAAGGAAGATCATAGGAAGGAAAAGAGTAGAGAATGGTAAGAAATAAGGAAGATTTAAAAGATGTACAAGATGTCATTAATTGAGTCCATCTTTTTGTCTATTATTTTATGATACAAATTATTATTACTTGCAATTAGTATACATATGTGTGTGGACATATATGTTTGTAACACATTTTTTTCAACTAATTCAATGTTTGCTATCGCTACATAATTCTCTTTTTGTTAATATTTTATTTAAGATTTTAGCATCAATATTCATTAGGGAGATTGGTCTATAATCTTCCTTCTCTGTTTTCAACCTACCTGGTTTAGGTATCAATACCATGTCTGTGTCATAAAAGGAATTTGATAGGACTCCTTCAATCCCTACTTTTTCATATAATTTATATAGCATTGGAGTAAATTATTATTTGAATATTTGGTAGAATTCATATGTAAATCCATCTGGTCCTGAGGATTTTTTCTTAGGGAGTTGATTAATAGCTTGTTCTACATCTTTTTCTAAGATGGGACTGTTTAACCAATTTACTTCTTCCTCTGTTAATCTGGGCAAGCTATATTTTTGAAGGTATTCTTCCCATTCAATTAAGTTATTGAATTTATTGGCATAAAGTTGGCCAAAGTAACTCCTAATTTTTGCTCTAATTTCCTCTTCATTAGGGGCAAGTTCCCCCTTTTCATTTTTAAGACTAATAATTTGAGTTTCCTCTTTCCTTTTTTTTAATCAGATTTACTAAGGTTTATCTATTTCGTTGGTTTTTTCATAGAACCAACTTTTAGTTTAGTTTTTTGTTTTTTTTTTCTTACTTTCAATTTTATTCATCTCTCCTTTTATTTTCACATTTAGTGTTTGACTGGGGGGGTTTTAATTTGTTCCTTTTCTAGAATTTTTAGTTGTAAGCCCAATTCATTGACCTCTTTTTCTATTTTATGCAAGTAGGCCTCTCAAGATATAAAATGTCTCCTTATTACCACTTTGGCTGCATCCCACACATTTTGGTATGATCTTATTATTATCATTTTCTTGGGTGAAGTTATTATGTCGATGATTTGCTGTTTCACCCAATCATTCTTTAGTATGAGATTATTTAATTTCCAATTATTTTTTAGTCTATTTCCCCCTGGCTTTTTATTGAATGTAATTTTCACTGCATTGTGGTCTGAAAAGGATGAATTTATTATTTCTGCCATATTGGTTTTGAATTTGAGGTTTTTATGTCCTAATATATGATCAGTTTTTGTATAGGTTCCATGAACTGCTGAGAAGAAAGTGTACACCTTTCTGTCTTCGTTTATTTTTTTTTCCAAAGAGCTATCATATCTAACTTTTCTAGTATTCTATTTAGGTTTTTGATTTCTTTCTTATTTATTTTGTGGTTTGATTTACCGAATTCTGAGAGTGAAAGTTTGAGATCTTCCACTATTATATTTTTGATGCCTATTTCTTCTTGCAGCTCTCTTAATTTATCTTTTAAGAATTTAGATGCTACACCACTTGGTGAATATATGTTTAATATTGATTTTGCTTCATTATCTCTGCTACCCTTTAGCAAGATATAGTGCCCTTCCTTATGTCATTTAATTAGGTCAGTTT
Organism: Sminthopsis crassicaudata; assembly: GCF_048593235.1. NCBI lineage: Eukaryota > Metazoa > Chordata > Mammalia > Dasyuromorphia > Dasyuridae > Sminthopsis > Sminthopsis crassicaudata. Next base: position 357,357,601 of record NC_133619.1, on the reverse strand, counting down.
TTGCTTTTGCTTGATCTGAGATGAGGATGGGTACCCTTGCTTTTTTTACTTCACCTGAAGCATAGTAGATTCTGCTCCAACCTTTTACCTTTACTCTGTATATCACCCTGTTTCAAGTGTGTTTCTTATAAACAAAATATTGTAGGACTCTGGCTTTTAATCCAGTTTGCTAACTGCTCCCTCTTTATGGGGGAGTTTACCCCATTCACATTTATGGTTAAAATTATGAATTCTGTATTACTTGCCATCTTGTTAACCCCTCCTTATGCTTTTGTCCTTTCCTTCCTTTTTTTCCCCCTCCCCAGCATTAAACTTGTGAGCACCACTTGATTCTCACAGCCCTCCCTTTTTAGTATCCTTCCCCCACTTTAGAGTTCTTCCTCCTTTCTTACCCCTTTTCCTCACAATTTATGTATTCCCTTTTGCTTAGCTTACTCCTTCCCTTTTCACTTTTACCCTCCCACTTTTCAATAAAGTGAAAGAAGTTTCACCATAAATCAAATATGTCTAATATTTTTCTCTTTAAGCCAATTCTAATGAGAATAAGATACACACTAAGTTCATCCCCCTCCATTCTTTCTCTCAGATATAATAGTTTTCCTTTGCCTCTTTGTAGGATGTAGTACTCCCACTTTACCCTTTTCTGTGTACAATTTCCTTTCCATTTCTAGTATCTAGAACAAATTATACATGTGTTCTTTATATATCTTTATAGCAGAAATATAGTTTCTAAGATTTCTTTTTACCTTTTTAGGTTTCTCTTGAGTTTTATATTTGGAGATCAAACTTTTTGTTTAGTTCTGGTTTTTTCATCAGAAATAGATGGAATTCACTTATTTCTGTGAAAGTCCATCTTCTTCCCTGGGGAAAAAAATGCTCATTTTGGCTGGACATGTTATTTTTGGCTTTATTACAAGTTCTTTTGCCTTTCAGAATATCAGATTCCAGGCCCTTTGATCCTTTAATGTGGATGCTTCTAGATCCTGGGTAATCCTTATTGTGGCTCCTCTATATTTGAATTGATTTTTTTCTATCAGCTTACAGTATTTTTACTGATAGTTCTGGAATTTGGCCACTATATTTCTTGGAGTTTTGATTTTAAGGTCCCTTTCAGTAAGTAATCAATGAATTATTTCAATGTCTATTTTACCCTCTGTTTCTAAAACATCTGAGCAGTTCTCTTTGATAATTTCCTTTAAAATGGTGTCCAGGTGCTTTTTTTCATCATATTTTTCAGGAAGTCCAATAATTCTCACATTATCTCTCTTGGATCTATTTTCCAGGTCAGTTGTCTTCCCAAGAAGGTATTTGACATCTTTTTCCATTGTTTCATTTTTTTGGTTTTGTTTGACTGATTCTTGGTTTCTCCTTGAGTCATTCAATTCTGTATGTCCAATTCTGATTTTTAATGAATTATTTTCTTCACTCACTTTTTTTTATATCTTTTTCTAATTGTCCAAGATAGTTTTTAAGTGGAATTTTTTTTCCCATTTTGCCAATTTTATTTTTAGAGAGCTATTTTCTTTTTCCAATTCACTAATTCTGTTTTTCAGAGATTTGATTTCTTTATCCACTCTATCTTTAAATGAGTGGGATGACTTATCCAGATTCTCTTGCCAAGCTTCCCTTTCCTTTCCCCATTTTTCTTCTAGCTCTCTTGTGAGACCCTTTTTGATTTCCTCTATGAGAGTTTTGTGTACTGAGGAGCAGATCATATCATCCTTTTTTGGGGATTCCTCTGGAGACAGTCTGTTTTTTGTCTCCTCAGGGTTTAAAGTCTGCTCTCTATCCATATAGAAGCTAGCAATGGTTAGAGTCCATTTTAATTTTTTTTTTTCATTTTGTCAAAGAAAACAAACTAACAAGAAAAGCAAATGGTCTCCTTTTTTTTTTTTTGGGGGGGGGGGCTGGATGGTGTTACCAGGCTTCCTCTACAGACTGCAGGGGGGCAGCAGCGAGGCACTAGCAGGACAGCAATGTCTATTCTGTATCTATGCTCTGAGACTCTGAGACTCTAAAAATGTGCTGAGTCACTCCAGATGGGAGTGGCCAGTTCCCAAGAGACCCCAGCTTTTCAGGGTTAAGTCTTTACCCCCTGTGTTTACAGCATTTCTGCTGGTCTACTGGCTTTCTGCCAAGGCAAGGTAACCACACTGTGGTAAAGTTCTTTCCACAGAAACAGCAGAGATCACAACTTACCCCTCTATGGTCTTCACATGTGAGCTGACTATCTTACTCTCACTGCCTGCCCTCAGCCTGTGCCCAATCTGGTCATCCCCGCTCCGGAGCAAAAACAGACGACCTTTTTCTGGTGAATTTTGAGGTTATGTTCTGTTGGTAATTATTTGTGCTTTTTTTTTTTTTGTTTTTGTTTTTGTTTTTCAGTCAAACATTAATTCTGAGGCTTGCCATGAGATAAATTCTGAGAGCAAACATGGAGCTTAAGTACATGTGTGTGTCTTCTCTGCCATCTTGGCCAGAAGTTTATCGGTACATAATTCTCAAAATATACCAAGTTGAATGATAACAAACAAAATTATCCTATACATGACATAAAGCAAAAATCTCATTATCTGCTGATTAAATTGGAAATTAAATTTAAATGTTTTTACATTTAAGAGAGATATAGAGGCTTAAGAGCACCCAGACTGCTCTGTATGGTAGAGACAAAGACATATATAGAAGCAGGCCAGATATGTTATCATTCTCAGAAAGAATAATCTCACTGACAGTTCCCATTCTCAAAATCAAAAGGGAAAATTTCTCTTTGAAAAAGAACATTAGACAAGACATCAAGAAAGCTTGTTTTGTTTTTGTTTTTGTTTTTGTTTTGTTTTGTTTTTTTCTGGCTCAGTGTGGACATTGTAAAAGTCTCTTTACTTCTCTATAACTTGATCCCTGTAAATGTAAAATGAGAAGTTCATGAAAAAATTATAAAGATAAAATGAAATCATATGTATGGGAATTCATTGAAAATATGAGACCTCAGAGAGATATAAGTTCTTTTTTCTGTAAATAACTTTTTTTTCCTTTTTGTTTACTTTTTTATGCTTCTCTTGAGTCTTGTATTTGAACATCAGCTTTTCTCTTCAGCTCTGGTCTTTTCATCATAAATGAATGAAAATCTCTTATATTGTTGAATGTCCATCTTTTTCCCTCAAAAGATGATGCTCAATTTTGCTGGGTAATTGATTCTTGGTTGTAGTTTAAACTCCATTGCCTTGCAGAATATCATATTCCAGGCTCTCTGATCTTTTAATGTGAAAGCTGCTAAATCTTAATAATGTGAAAGCTGTGTAATCTCGATTATGGCTCCACAATATTTGAATTATTTCTTTCTGGCTACTTGCAGTATTTTCTCTTTCATTTGATAATTATGGAATTCAGCTATAATATTCCTTGGGGCTCTCATTTTAAGGGTCTCTTATAGGAGGTGATTGGTAGATTTGTCAATAACTATTTTATCCTTTGGTTCTAGGATATCAGGGCAGTTTTCTTTGATGATTTCTTGAAAAATGTTATTTAGTGTTTGTGGCAGCACTTTTTGTAGTGGCTAGAAACTGGAAAATGAATGGATGCCCATCAATTGGAGAATGGTTGGGTAAATTATGGTATATGAATGTTATGGAATATTATTGTTCTGTAAGAAATGACCAACAGGATGAATACAGAGATGCTTGGAGAGACTTACATGAACTGATACTGAGTGAAATGAGCAGAACTAGGAGATCATTATACACTTCAACAATAATACTATATGAGGATGTATTCTGATGGATGTGGATATCTTCAACATAGAAAAGAGCTAATCCAATTCTAATTGATCAATGATGGACAGAATCAGCTACACCCAGAGAAGAAACACTGGGAAATGAATGTAAACTGTTAGCATCTTTTGTTTTTCTCCCCAGGTTATTTATACTTTCTGAATCCAATTCTTCCTTTGTAACAACAACAACAAAATTTGGTTCTGCACGTATATATTGTACCTAGTATATACTATAACATATTTAACATGTATGGGAATTCCTGCCATCTAGGGAAGGGGGTGGAGGGAAGGAGGGGAACAATTCAGAAAAGAAAGGAGTACAAGGGATAATGTTGTAAAAAATTACCTATGCATATGTACTGTCAAAAAATGTTATAATTATAAAATTAATTAAAAAAAAAGAAGTAAAAAAAAAGAAAAATGTTATTTAGGCACATTTTTTATCATGGCTTTCAGGTAATTTAATAATTTTAAAGTTAACTCTTCTGTTTCTATTTTTCCAGGATAGTTTTTTTCCCCAGTGATATAGTTTACATTTTCTCCTATATTTTTCATTTTTTAAAATTTTGTTTGACTGATTCTTGATATCTAATTGAGCCATTAGCTTCCACTTCTCCAATTCTAATTTTTAATAAATTATTTTCTGTAGTTAACTTCATTACCTATTTTTCCATTTTGCCAATTCTTTTTTATCCAATTTTCATTTATTTTAGTTTTTTAATTCAATATTTTCCCCAGTTGCATTCAAAGAAGTTTTTAAAGTTGTTTTTTAAGATTTTTTGAGTTCTAGGTTCTCTCACTGTTCTCTCTTATCCACAATTAACATGTGAAGTAATTTAAAACATTTCCATAAAAATCAAGTTGTGAAAGAAAACATAGATCTCCCAACTTTTTATGCCTCTTGGCTGAGAAATCTGGAAACCACCAGGACTGACTCTGATTCAAAGGTTGGCAGGACCAGAGCTAGGTCTGGATATGGGTCTGCATGTTAGAGTTGCACATTTTTTTGCTACATTCTAAGTTGCCTTCAGTTGGAAAATGTTCTGTTTTGTGTTTTGGGGTCTTCTGATGCTCTAAAATTTGTTTAGTTATTATTTAAACAAAATTGAAGCAGTTTGGGGGAGAGGTTGGGCAAGTTCCTGCCTTTACCCAGAGGTGGGTCCACCTCTATCAATTCTAGTTTTAAAGAAGTTATTTCGTTCAGTGGATTTTTTCCCTCATTTTGCCAAGTTGATTTTTACAATGTTGTTTTCTTAGTATATTTCTTTTCCATTTTACTAAATCTAATTTTTTTTATTTCATTATTTATTTGTTTATTTGCTTTGTGAGGCAATTGGAGTTAATTGATTTGCCTAGAGTTATATTGCTAAGAAGTGTTAAATGTCTCAGGTAAAATTTAAATTCAGGTTCTCCTAACTCTATGGCCAATCCTCTTTTCACTGTGACACCTAGCTGCCTCTGTTAAATTTATTTTTTTAAGGAGATTTTTTTCTTCAATATATTTTTGTGTTTCCTTTTCATACTATCAACTTTTTTTTTTCATAATACTTTTGCATTGCTCATTTCTTTCCCCAGTTTTTCTTCTATCTCTAGACTTGATTTTTAAAATCATTTGTGAGTTTTTCCAAGAGAACCTTTTCAGCTTGAGACCAATTCATATTCCCTTTGAGGCTTCACATGTAAGCCTTTTGCCTTGATATCCTCTCTGAGTTTGTGTTCTTATCTTCCTGTTGCTATAGTAGCTTTCCATGTTCAGGATTCTGCTTTTTTTTGCTCATTTGTTAAAAAGTTGAGTTCTGCTCCTAGGGCACAGGGGACCTATCTCAAGCTTCTTTTGCAAAGGGACAGAGACCTTACACTGGCTTATCTCACTGGGAACAGAAATTCTGGTAGTTTTTTCCATTTTATTAGGTTCACCAAGCCTTTTGTGTAGATGTTTGAGGCTCATAATTTGCCTTAGTACAAGGCTACAGATCTCACAGGTAACCTTCTGAATAATTGGCCATCTGATCTAGGATGGATGGGATTCTGCTGCTAATTTTTGCCCCCCATGGCTAAGAGCCTTTCACTAGATTCCCCCACACTTGTGGTAAAACAGATCTTTCCTGAAATACTGATATGCTATCTTAAGCAGGAAAATTGCTTCATGCTGAATTTTTGTGGATTCTTTCACTCGAAAATCCATTTAGAACCTTGATTTAGTGAGGGAAATTAGGGAAAGCTCAGGCAAATTCCTAATTTCTCTTTGCTATCTTGACTCTAAATTCTTAATTATGATTATAAACACTATTCTTTAAAATATTTTTCTGTAATATACATTTGTGGTAATTATGCTTATTTATTAAGTTTTTTTTTTAATATAAAAGGACTCATCCTCTAAAATAATATAGGAAGTTTCCCACAGTTTAAAAGTAGTGTTAATCCATGGTATTTTTAGCTCAGGATTCCTATTTCTTACAGTATTAGATTCCTTACACTATCATTTAGAAATTATCAAGTGTCATTTTAAAGTTTTCTGTGCCAGAATTGTTGAACAATCAACAAGAATGTTGTTAGGAATTGTAATTCTGTGTGCATTTTTAAGATTCAATAAAATTGACTATATAAAAATTTAATAAGGGATATTAGCTATCTAATGTATTTTTCTATGATAGAAATAAGGTCTGATTTTTAATGCACTTTCATAAACATTCCATCTCTATCAACCAACTTATAGTGTTAAGTCACATTTTAATTATTAGGTGAAATGCTACTGAGAGAGTAAGGGCTAATTTTTCATAGGAATTTAAACTTTGTAAGGTCTGTCTTCACAATTCACAACCCATTCTATCTTATCCTTACCCTGGCCTTCAGTTTCCTAATACCTGCATCTTTTCTCCCTTTTTTCCACTAATAATTTCTCTTGGATACATGATTCACAAGAATGTTCAGGGACTGAGAATAGTTAGAAGACTATCTCTTAAAACAGAATATCATTTTAATAGAGTTCAGAATATTGAATGAATAAAATTAATCTTTAATGGAGGAATTTCAGATGCTAGTAAGTAGATGGAATCTGACATGAACTAGACATCATAAGAGCATAAGATCATAAAGTTAGAACTGAGGAGGATTAAAAATATTTCAACCAGGTGTTCTTAATTTTTTGTCACCTTTTGGCAAAGTGATGAAGCCTGAGTGCTGTTTTTAAATATGTTAAATAAAATATACAAAGGAGAACAAAGGAAACCAATTATATTGAAATATAGTCATCAATTTTCAAAGCCAAATTCATGAAACCTGAGCTAAGAAATCTAAAGTAAACCTGAGTTAAACTTGATCACAATTCATAAAGCTAATAATTATTGGATCTATGATATAAACTACAATCATCATAGAAAACAGGAAGATATACATGATAGATTAGTCCATTGAGATGAACTATCATTTTCTAAACCAAGAAATTGAAGCACAGAGAACATCACACATCTCATAAGTTTATGAAGAATAATTTTCTCCAAATTCAAAGGTTTTTCCATATTAAAGATTCCTGGAAATATTCACAGCTTATTAGTGATAGGAAAATACTGCCTCTCTAACTCATTTTCCCACAAGAGGGCCACCTAAATAGATTTATGACTGCTAATACTTAAAAATAGGTTCAAGAAATTTTATTTATTAGAATACTAATAGAATCTTTTTCTACTTGCTGAGTTCCCACACGGTATAGAGATATCTCAATAGCACTTATGGAGCAAAATAAACATTTGAATATCTCTTTCCTCTTTTATGCATATCCCCTATGTCCTTCATTTGAAGGACATAACTTTTCACTAGTTCCTTCCTTAAAGATAAGTCTGCTTTTAATTGCTTTTAAATAATCTATGCTTGAGAATTTGATATATCTTTTGTATAGCCTTTTTCTAAAAAAAAATCATTTTTTTTTTCTCTTTGCTGAGATACAATGTGATGATTAATATTTGCTATCCTTTTCCTTCTTTGGCTATTCACTGGAGGCCTTTTTGAATTATTTCCAAGAACATTAATTATAGTGAAGTATATTTAAGGGTACTGCTATAATTGAGGCTTCAGGAAAATGTATATCAATAAGTTTACCCATTATGTCTCGCAGAGGTTGTAGGCATTCTGAAGTCTCAGTAGGTAGACACTTAACCTTCTTTGACAACATGTAAGTGGAATATTTTGAGAATTCTTTATAAAATCTTAGGCTCATAGATTTAAACCTAGAATTGAAACCATCAAATCCAAAATCTTAAGTTTATATATGAGAAAACTATTGTCTAAAGGAGGATTACTCTTCTCCAGAATAATAATGAGAATATCTGAAACAGGCTTTGAACTTTGGTCTTCCAGAGACAGTAACCAGCACTATCTATCCACCATTGAATGTTACTTCATTTTGTAGGGATCTAATATAAAATATTTTCTAAAACTTTAAGCTTTCTATATATGTGAATAAGGATGATGATGATGATTGATTGATTGATTGGCTGATTGATATAAGTCCTGTTCTTTCATGAAGGTAATTTCCTGGAGAAAAATGAGATGTTTTTGTATGTTTGGGTGAGTGGGTGAAAGGAGTCAATTTATTTTAAAATGGTATAATGAATTGGGCTTGCCAGTTAGTCATAAAATATTTATGGATCCAACGTAAATAATTCTTTCTCCAAAGTAATTAACTTTTTATTTTACAAATAAATACATGTGATATTCATATAACATATGCAAATATATGAGATAGGCACATAAATATCTCATATACTTCATTCTATTCAGTATATACACATATATACATATCTGTGGGTCTCTGTGTGTGTATTCCTTTCTGATCTTAGCATTCTGAGTTTCAAGCCATCTGGAAACATTGCTTCCAGTTCCAGGTTTTGAGTTACAAGCATTAAACTTTTTAGTAACTCTAGGTTAAGCCTTGTAAAAGATAAATAAAAGCCTTTGCTAAGGTTCATAGTTTCTTGTTGAACATTCTATTAAGTTCAGATTTTAGCCACAATGTTATTATTTTAAGGGTAGGTGCCTCACATTTCAGGTTTTTTATCTCTGACTCTGTGATATTTAATATTTGTGCAAAGATTCAGTTTCTTCACAATAAACCCATAGTGACCATTGTTTCCAGGGGGCTAAGTGTATCTCATTATTTCAGCATTTCAGGAATATAATTCCTGACTACCACTGGTACAATAATAATTCATTTATTCTGAGGTCATTTCCTTGGTAACCTCAAGTATTCAAAGAAACTTTAAAACCCAAAAGGAAGGGGAAAAAAAAAGGTTACCTGCGAAAACAAAGAAAAAAAAATGCTCCAAAGGCTGTGAACTGTGCTTTGCTTTCTTCCTTCCTTCCTTCCTTCCTTCCTTCCTTCCTTCCTTCCTTCCTTCCTTCCTTCCTTCCTTCCTTCCTCCCTTCCTCCCTCCCTCCCTCCCTCCCTCCCTCCCTCCCTCCCTCCCTCCCTTCCTCCCTCCCTCCCTCCCTCCCTTCCTTCCTCCCTCCCTCCCTCCCTCCCTTCCTTCCTTCCTTCCTTCCTTC